>NC_143026.1:35617000-35920000 GCF_057628025.1 Oncorhynchus mykiss | reverse complement strand
CGAGGGTCGAGTCTAGTGTACTGTTGTGGTTGGGGCGCGCGACCTGAAAGCTCGCTCCACTTTTTTTTTGTACGGTATAGAACACAGTTTATCCAGTCTTAAATTGTATAGATTATTTACATTTAAAAATACCTAAAATTTGATTAGGAAAGTTTGAAATGTTTGGATCTAGTTTACAGGTAACTATTAGGTACTTTGTCGTCAAGTTGGAACCAGTGTTTTTCTGAATCAAACGCGCCAAATAAATGTACATTTTGGAGATATAACGACAGAATAAATCAAACAAAAGGACCATTTGTGATGTTTAGTCGACATATTGGAGTGCCAACAGAAGGTGAGGCATGAATTATATCGTTCTGACTTTTGTGTCGAGCCTGGCGGGTTGAAATGTGATTTGTGTTTGTTTCATGGGGTGCTGTCCTGAGATAATAGCATGGTTTGCTTTCGCCGTAAAGCCTTTTGAAATCTGACACTGGCTGGATTAACAAGAAGTTCATCGTAAAACACTTGTCTGATTCATAAATTATTGTTATGAGTATTTCAGTTTTTGAATTGGTAGCGCTGCTATTTCACTGGGTGTTACCAAATAAATCCTGTTAACGGAATTGGCACACGAAGGGATCACTAAGAAGTTATTCATGTTTTACTTGTAGGCCTATAAGATGTCTACCTTGTCTGTTGGCTTTTCTGCATGTATACATTTCTAATACAGGTCCTATTTCGACGCACAAAACCATTCAAACTAAGTCTGAGTTCTCCCACTTTTCCCAAAATATTTATATAACGTCACAAGCACTGCTGCTGTGGTCATTCAATGGCATATGTTCTTCAAAGAGATGATGCCGTAAAGAGAGAAATAAATGTAGCCCAAGCTACCGAAAATAGGCCTTTTACAAGATTAAATCATGACAGGAGCATTAGATTTTTATTAAAAGAGACGGAGTTCAGACAGTCAAGGTAGCTGATTCTCTCCATGTCCATGTTAACTCACACGTGCACACCTCCGTAAAAGCACTCAATCAAAGCCACCAGTAGGCTTGGGCGGTATATAGTATTTACCGTATACCGGGGTATTTGCGTCAATAGAGAGATCAGGGGCGTGTGGCTAGTTTTCCTTCACAGAAAACAGTGCAACACGAGGCAGAAAATAGCTTAATTTATCAGATGACAACAGAAGTGCAACGCTATTTGGCTGGTAGCCACACAAGTAGGCTAAATGAGTTTAATGAAAAAGCAAGGTATTTTTCACAAAAACTATGCATGGCTATCATATGTCTGTTTATCATAGAAAGAATGTAGCAAGCCACATTTCCTACTGTTTTTCTTAGTTAATCTTGCGTTTTACCAGAGAAAAGTAGGCTGACTACACTGAGAAAAGTACCTGAGAAAAGTAGCTACACATTTGTCAGAGTGCTTGCTGTTTGCTGATAGAATGCCCAATTAGTGAATTCTCTGCGTGGAGAAGTGCAACTAAAGCACAAAATTAGTCTGATGCAGAGCAGAAATGACAATAAGCAGCATTTTAGAACTGCATTTACAAAATTAACATTAAATATTTTATTCCTGCATGAAAAACAAATAATTTTGCATGGTTATAAGACAATGAATTGACAAGGTAAGTATGAAAGGGGATAGCTATGAAGAGAAAATGGACAATCATTAAAATAGAAACAAAAACACGTCCATAGCCTATTTATTAGCGACACTGATTATAGAGGGGGAGAGTGTTGTGAAGATAGTTACGCACAATATTTGAACAATTACAATTTGAATGGATGTAAAAAAAATAAAAAATAGAAAGACTTGACTTACTGTGTGAAGTGAAGAAAAAAAATCCTGAGAAGCTGAGCTGGACACTTAACTACATTTGACTACATTTGACATTTGCGAGAAGCATGCCAGCTTCTTCTATGAGTCCTCAGGTGCGTGAGCGCTCTGTCAACATTAACAGGACAGAGAAACCAGGCACATGCTCATATGGAGTGTGGTATTAAATAAACCAAAACTTGTTTCTCACAAGTGTAGCAGGTTATGAATGAACTCAAACATTTCCACTCAGAGAATGATAACGATAATTGATACATGCATTAACAGAAATTAATTTCACTTATTTACAGGGATTAACAGTAAATTGTTTTACAAACAGTAGGCTACCACATGGGCATTCATAAAAGTGCATTGCAGGCCGACACTAAAGTCTAGGCTAGTATTCTACTTTGCGGGGATTGGAGGGTGGAATTATTTTGGGTCTCGCCTAGGGCAGCATATCAGCCAGGATCGGGCATGATCGGTGTTGATTGGTCTATAAATTAAAAAAAGACTATCAAATGATACCATGCCAGGTTGGAAAGGATTGGCGCATTGTCCATTTGACACAACATTAGCACATTAGGTTATAGGCCTCAGAGCCAGAACCACCTTGTCAACTGCTGTTGACAATTAAAGTCAGACATATCCAACCTTTAAAAACCAACAAAAACACAATATATTAATTTACTAGCAAAGCAATGAAAGCGTGCATTGTATAAAAGTCCAAATATTTATTCTGAAGTGCCACGGCCTACAGCGCTCTACACCCCCCCTCGCATCTAGCCAGACTAGTTGATCCAGCATCACAGTTCGAAAGAGGAGATGTAGAATGTTTAGACCAAGTTAGCAAAACACTTGCTTATAATCAATCATTAGTGAACACTCCCACTTTCAAGTAAAATAAAGTTTAGAAAAATAAAACAAATCCTATAATGAAATGTAACTGGCCACTGACGAGATCTACTGGCCCAACATGTTTTCACTGGCCCCGGCAAGCTATCGTTAATATCGGACCCTGCACGCGAAAGAAAATAAATGAATATGCCAGAAAACAATAGGCTAATTGTGACACGCAAATTCATGCTCTGTCCCACCGTGTAGAAATTTGACTGCAACCACAGTGCACTGTGCACAGAACACACACCCAGGTATGGAGAGGTCGGACCGACAGCAGACTGTCAAACGAGCAGTCTTTCCCTGTCATCACACACTTCGTGACTGACAGGTGCCTGTCTAATCAACAGATCGCTAGAAGATGCATATTGTTAATTCTAGCGGGAGATGGCTCTGCAGACTTTTTTCTGACTAGTGAATTGAAAAGTAGCCTAGTTAATGGAAATGGAAAAAGTACCCGGCTGAAAATGACACTGTAGTTGGCTGGATAGCCGACAGCCGGCGCTGGTGGAAAACACTGTTCAAGGGTCTTCAGTGACATTTTGATCCTCTCCCAGTCTGTAATACCTACCAGTCTAATACCTACATGCTTCAAGTACACCACAATAGTCCCAGAACGCCAAGGTAACCTGTCTAAATGATAATCACCCGTAGCACTCATATCTGTAGCCATGAAATGCTTTGAAAAGGCTGGTCATGGCTCATATAAACACCCTGGACCCACTCCAATTCGCATACTGCGCCAACATCTCCACAGATGACACAATCTCTATTGCATGCCACACTGCCCTTTCCCACCTGGACAAGAGGAACACCTGTGTGAGAATGCTGTACATTGACTACAGCTCACCATTCAACACTATAGCGCCCTCTAAGCTCATCACTAACCCAAGGTCCCTGGGACTGAACACCTCCCTTTGCGACTGGAAAACCTCCCTGGTCGTTATGGTTGAATCACTGCTCGACTGTGGGATCTTACAGATAATATATGTTTGTGTGGGGAACAGATGAGGTAGTCATACAAAAATCATGTTAAACACAATTGCACACATGCAACTTGTGAAGCACATTTTTACTCCTGAACTTATTTAGGCTTGCCATAACAAAGGGGTTGAATGCTTATTGACTCAAGACATTTCAGCATTTCATTTGGTATTGGTTTGTTAAAATTTCAAAAAACATAATTCCACTGACATTATGGGGATATCATGTGTAGGCCAGTGACGACAACAACAAAACATCTCTATTTAATACATTTTCAATTCATGCTGTAACACAATTTGGAAAAATCAAAGTGTATGAATACTTTAAGGCACTACATATGTACAGTTGAAGTCGAAAGTTTAGATAAACGAGTTAACTCCAACCTAGGTGTTTCAACCACCCCACAAATTTCTTGTTAACAAATTATAGTTTTGGCAAGTCGGTTAGGACATCTACTTTGTGCATGACACAAGTAATTTTTCCAACAATTGTTTACAGAAATTTCACCATCACAATTCCAGTGGGTCAGAAGTTTACATACACCAAGTTGACTGTGCCTCTAAACAGCTTGGAAAATTCCAGAAAATTGTGTCATGGCTTTAGAAGCTTCTGATTGGCTAATTGACATCATTTGAGTCAATTGGAGGTGTACCTGTGGATGCATTTCAAGGTCTACCTTAACTCAGTGCCTCTGTTTGACATCATGGGAAAATCAACAGAAATCAGTCAAGACATCAGAAAAAAAATTGTATACCAAGTCTGGTTCATCCTTGGGAGCAATTTCCAAACGACTGAAGGTACCACGTTCATCTGTACAAACAATAGTACGCAAGTATAACACCATGGAACCACGCAGCCGTTATACTGCTCAGGAAGGAGACGCGTTCTGTCTCCTAGAGATGAACGTACTTGGGTGCGAAAAGTGCAAATCAATCCCAGAACAACAGCAAAGTACCTTGTGAAGATACTGGAGGAAACAGGTACAAAAGTATCCATATCCATAGTAAAACGAGTCCTATATCGACATAACCTGAAAGGCAGCTCAGCAAGGAAGAAGCCACTGCTCCAAAACCGCAATAAAAAAGCCAGACAATGGTTTGCAACTGCACATGGGAACAAAGATCGTACTTTTTGGAGAAATGTCCTCTGGTCTGATGAAACAAAAATAGAACTGTTTGGCCATAATGACCACCCTTAGGTTTGGAGGAAAAAGGTGGATGCTTGCAAGCTGAAGAACAGCATCAACTGTGAAGCACTGGGGTGGCAGCATCATGTTGTGGGGGTGCTTTGCTGCAGGTGATGGACAATGACCCCAAGCATACTTCATAAAGTTGTGGCAAAATGGCTTAAGGACAACAAAGTCAAGGTATTGAAGTGGCCATCACAAAGCCCTGACCTCAATCCTATAGAACATTTTTTTATTTCACATTTATTTAACCAGGTAGGCAAGTTGAGAACAAGTTCTCATTTACAATTGCGACCTGGCCAAGATAAAGCAAATCAGTTCGACACATACAACGACAGTTACAAAATGGAGTAAAACAAACATACAGTCAATAATACAGTATAAACAAGTCTATATACGATGTGAGCAAATGAGGTGAGATAAGGGAGGTAAAGGCAAAAAAAGGCCATGGTGGCAAAGTAAATACAATATAGCAAGTAAAACACTGGAATGGTAGATTTGCAGTGGAAGAATGTGCAAAGTAGAAATAAAAATAATGGGGTGCAAAGGAGCAAAATTAATAAATAAATAAAATAAATACAGTAGGGAAAGAGGTAGATGTTTGGGATAAATTATAGGTGGGCTATGTACAGGTGCAGTAATCGGCTCTGACAGTTGGTGCTTAAAGCTAGTGAGGGAGATAAGTGTTTCCAGTTTCAGAGATTTTTGTAGTTTGTTCCAGTCATTGGCAGCAGAGAACTGGAAGGAGAGGCGGCCAAAGAAATAATTGGTTTTGGGGGTGACTAGAGAGATATACCTGCTGGAGCGTGTGCTACAGGTGGGAGATGCTATGGTGACCAGCGAGCTGAGATAAGGGGGGACTTTACCTAGCAGGGTCTTGTAGATGACGTGGCGCCAGTGGGTTTGGCGACGAGTATGAAGCGAGGGCCAGCCAACGAGAGCGTACAGGTCGCAATGGTGGGTAGTATATGGGGCTTTGGTGACAAAACAGATTGCACTGTGATAGACTGCATCCAATTTGTTGAGTAGGGTATTGGATGCTATTTTGTAAATGACATCGCCGAAGTCGAGGATTGGTAGGATGGTCAGTTTTACAAGGGTATGTTTGGCAGCATGAGTGAAGGATGCTTTGTTGCGAAATAGGAAGCCAATTCTAGATTTAACTTTGGATTGGAGACGTTTAATGTGGGTCTGGAAGGAGAGTTTACAGTCTAACCAGACATCTAGGTATTTGTAGTTGTCCACGTATTCTAAGTCAGAGCCGTCCAGAGTAGTGATATTGGACAGGCGGGCAGGTGCAGGCAGCAATCGGTTGAAGAGCATGCATTTAGTTTTACTTGTATTTAAGAGCAATTGAGGCCACGGAAGGAGAGTTGTATGGCATTGAAGCTTGCCTGGAAAGTTGTTAACACAGTGTCCAAGGAAGGGCCAGAAGTATACAGAATGGTGTCGTCTGCGTAGAGGTGGATCAGAGACTCACCAGCAGCAAGAGCGACATCATTGATCTATACAGAGAAGAGAGTCGGTCCAAGAATTGAACCCTGTGGCACCCCCATAGACTGCCAGAGGTCCGGACAGCAGACCCTCCGATTTGACACACTGAACTCTATCAGAGAAGTAGTTGGTGAACCAGGCGAGGCAACCATTTGAGAAACCAAGGCTGTCGAGTCTGCCGATGAGGATGTGGTGATTGACAGAGTCGAAAGCCTTGGCCAGATCAATGAATACGGCTGCACAGTAATGTTTCTTATCGATGGCGGTTAAGATATCGTTTAGGACCTTGAGCGTGGCTGAGGTGCACCCATGACCAGCTCTGAAACCAGATTGCGTAACAGAGAAGGTAAGGTGAGATTCGAAATGGTCGGTAATCTGTTTGTTGACTTGGCTTTTTAGAAAGGCAGGGTAGAATAGATATAGGTCTGTAGCAGTTTGGGTCAAGAGTGTCCCCCCCTTTGAAGAGGGGGATGACCGCAGCTGCTTTCCAATCTTTGGGAATCTCAGACGACATGAAAGAGAGGTTGAACAGGCTAGTAATAGGGGTGGCAACTATTTTGGCAGATAATTTTAGAAAGAAAGGGTCCCGATTGTCTAGCCTGGCTGATTTGTAGGGGTCCAGATTTTGCAGCTCTTTCAGAACATCAACTGACTGGATTTGGGAGAAGGAGAAATGGGGGAAGGCTTGGGCGAGTTGCTTTAGGGGGGTGCAGTGCTGTTGACCGGGGTAGGGGTAGCCAGGTGGAAAGCATGGCCAGCCATAGAAAAATGCTTATTGAAATTCTCAATTATGGTGGATTTATCAGTGGTGACAGTGTTTCCTATCTTCAGTGCAGTGGGCAGCTGGGAGGAGGTGCTCTTATTCTCCATGGACTTTACAGTGTCCCAGAACTTTTTTGAGTTAGTGTTGCAGGAAGCAAATTTCTGCTTGAAAAAGCTAGCCTTAGCTTTTCTAACTGCCTGTGTATAATGGTTTCTAGCTTCCCTGAACAGCTGCATATCACGGGGGCTGTTTTGTGGGCAGAACTGAAAATGCATGTGCAAGCAAGGAGGCCTACAAACCTGACTCCGTTACACCAGCTCTGTCAGGAGGAATGGGCCAAAATTCACCCAATTTATTGTGGGAAGGTTGTGGAAGGCTACCCGAAGTGTTTGACCCAAGTTCAACAATTTAAAGGCAATGCTACCAAATACTAATTGAGTGTATGTAAACTTCTGACCCACTGGGAATGTGATGAAAGAAATTAAAGCTTAAGTAAATCACTATTTTTCTGACATTTCACATTCTTAAAATAAACTGGTGACCTAAGACAGGGAATTTTTACTAGGATTAAATGTCAGGAATTGTGAGGAACTGAGTTTAAATGTACTTGGTTAAGGTGTATGTACACTTCTGACTTCAACTGTATCTACCTTAATTACCTCGTGCCCCTGTACTGGTACCCTGTATATAGCCAAGTAATCGATACTCAGTGTATTTATTATAACTCATCTTTTTTTCCTCTCTCACACTGCATTGTTGGGTAGGACCCATAAGCATTTCATTGTTAGTCTACACAGGTTGTTTATGAAACATGTGTCAAATACAATTTGATTTGATCCAGCATCAAGAAGCATAGACAGTCCAGCTTCGAGCAGGAAATGATTGCTCACGGTCTACTATCAGAGTGTGGAGACTGATCAGCGAAGATCTGCCCAGGTTACTAAACCATTCTTTGGGAGCTCACCAAGCCCCTCTGTCTGTCGCTCCAACTCACCCCACATGCCTTAGTCAAGTGCCTTCATTCATTATTAACGCATGCTAAGTTTTTCAATAAATTAGTCAGAAAAACACGTGTGGTTTGAAGGCTGACATTTAAAATTAAGACCACTCATCAATGTTGTATGAGTTAGGAGACATATTCCTCTGTCACAAGAAGCACCTGGGTAGTTGTGTTTTATGAATAGCTTACAGTACAAATGTATGTGGTGGGTAAGTATTTGCTAGTAGCTACAGTATATTTGTATTCTGGGCAACAATCTGTCAAGCACGACCAGCTGGATTAATTTGCAATTGAAAAACTATCCTAACATGGAGTAGTCAAAACATTGAGCTCAACCAAACACTGCTTCAGAAGATACGTACTGTACCGTGCAGTATAGCTACACCATCCTCTTTCCCCTGCCCAGTGACTACCATAAAACACAGCCATATTCTGTCCAATTCTAGGACTATATAACCCTGTTGATACTTCCAGGAAAACGTCAGTGCATGCACATTTCAAATCAACCACGCAGCCTCGTATCAAGTCTCCATTCTGAGCACCAGAACTCTGCTAGAGAGGAAAACAAAGGCATCACCCCTCAAGTCCATTGGCCGGTTTCAAGGTAATATGGAAGCAGCATGATGCAAGCCCTCGCAAAAATCCCAGGCCAATTCAAGGTCAATCGTAATGTGTGGTAAAAGCACTTGACCAGAGACCAAAACATTAAAAGGGCTGTGCATGTGTATGCCTGTATATGCGTGTCCATGTTTATTCTGCAACTAACCTATCACCTCAGTCAAGTCACAGAACTTTTCAGAACAGAGCTTACAAGTCAAGCCATGATTACAGGCTCAATAGAACTGAATAAACAGACAAAAGACAAACTGCTGGCAAACTGGTCCTGTCCTTGTCTGTGAGGTGAATGTGTACATGTAGCCCACAGCACAATGGAGGAGATTGAACAGACTTTATGTCTTCTGTTCTGAGCAGAGAAGTGGAGTGTTTGCTCTGCGGCTGAGCTATTGTCACAAGTGGAGGGGCCAGAGGGATACTGCTCTCTTACCTCCTAGGACATAGGCTGTTCACCTAGGACTATACAACACATCCCAGAAAAAGTACAAAGTTTAACTGTTTAAGACAAAGAATCAAACAACTCTAGGAGATAAAGTCTAGGGAGTCAGTGATCATTAGCCAAGACAAGGGTCAGTCAAGGACCTGAGGTGTGCGAGTTCCACCACACTGGGAGATGCCATGGTAAGGTCAGCAGTGACTCACTGCACTGCTGCAGCTACTGCTAGCCAGGAACACGTTCATGGGGCTTATGGGATAGGCGTGAAGGCAAACAGTGGAAGGATTTGCCTAGGTGGAGGGCGTGGGGATTTGGACTTAGCCAACACTGATCTGAGCAGCTAACCTGAAGCACATGGGCTAGAGCTAGGCAGGAAGCAGGGACACAGAGCTCCATGAGATTATGCAATACACAATCAACCAATCACCGCCCTGACACATTTAACTGTTTGACCTACAAGATAAATGGGTGCAACTGACTAGCTGCTATGAAGGCTTTAAGGTTTACACACATAGGCAGGCACATGCACAGATAGGGCTCTACCTGCACTTCACCCTTTGTCCCGCCAAAGTGCCCTTTTCAGTGGTGATAGAATTTCCCCAAAAATATTAATTTATTTTGTATACATTTTGTCGTTGTTCAGAACCCACAAGTCGTGGTTAAATTCTCATCTACGCTTTAGAACCAATAGTTGCACGTCTTGATTGTTGATGTTGACCAATGACCAAACATACTTCGGAGGCATCTTTGCCAAAACAATAATAGACAACCTGCCGAATGTTTTTATTATTATTTATTTATTTATTTACCCCTTTTTCTCCCCAATTTCGTGGTGTCCAAGAGACGAAGGCTGAATGTCATGCGTCCTCCGATACACAGCTGCTTCTTAACACAGCGTGCATCCAACCCGGAAGCCAGCCGCACCAATGTGTCGGAGGCTACACCGTGCACCTGGCAACCTTGGCTAGCGCGCACTGCGCCCGGCCCGCCACAGGAGTCGCTGGTGCGCGATGAGACAAGGAGATCCCTACCGACCAATCCCTCCCTAACCCAATTGTGCGTCGCCCCACGGACCTCCCGGTCGTGGCCGGTTACGACAGAGCCTGGGCGCGAACCCAGGGACTCTGATGGCACAGCTGGCGCTGCAGTACAGCGCCCTTAACCACTGCGCCACCCGGGAGGCTCAACCTGCCGATTTGATTGATCATTTTCCACATAGGCCTAGTTTGAGTGGCTACATGTCTAAATATAAGCAGCTGTAAAGTCGCACTGCCTTCAATATTATGGCATGAAGACGTAACATATTCTGGCAAATGTATTACGACAAGGAAGAACAAGGCTTCCCAGCTGGCAACGAGCACTCTGCAGGCAGGCTGCACTCCAAAAAGATGGCGCAGTGCAGACATAACATGCTTTCCATCCAATCCTGCAACATCTGCTAATGTAGGGTATATGATTTACCTTGCCCTGGACTCCAAAAAAGCTACATGATATACCCCTAGTTGATATTTGCTGCAAACATGAATGAATTTCTGCTCCAAATGCAGTTGTAAAACAGTAGATTTCTCTAGTCGATCTTGCATTTTGAAAATGCATCAACGTTTATGGCTGTAATGACAGGCTAGATTTGTGCAGCGATTGTGAGCCTATGCACACTTGCATGTACAGTGGACTTATTCAGAAATATTCAGACCCCTTGACTTTTTCCACATTTTGATACGTTATAGCCTTATTATAAAAATGTATTAAATAAAAGTTTTCCCTTCAATGTACACACACACACATACACAATACCCCGTAGTGACAAAGCAAAAACAGGTCTAGAAATGCTGGCAAATGTATTTTAAAAAAATAGAAAAAAATAGAAATATGACATTTACATAAGTATAAAGACCCTTTACTCAGTACTTTGTTGAAGCACCATTGGCAGCGATTACAGCCTCGAGTCTTCTTGGGTATGACGCTATAAGCTTGGTCCACCTGTACTTGGAGCTCTGCCAGGTTGGATGAGGAGCATCACTGCACAGCTATTATCAGGTCTCTCCAGAGATTTCACATCCGGGTTCAAGTCCGGGTTCTGGCTGGGCCACTCAGGGACTTCCACGAAGCCACTCCTGCGTTGTCCTGTCTGTGTACTTAGGGTTGTTGTCCTGTTGGAAGGTGAACCTTCAACCCAGTCTGAGGTGCCTAGCACTTGGAGCTGGTTTACATAAAGGATCTCTGTACTTTTCTCCATTAATCTTTCCCTCGATCCTGACTCGTTTCCCAGTCCCTGCCTTTGAAAAACATCCCAACAGCATGATGCTGCCACCATGTTTCACCGTTGGGATGGTGCCAGGTTTCCTCCAGATGTGATGCTTGGCATTCAGGCCAAAGAGTTCAATCTTGGTTTCATCAGACTAGAGAATCTTGTTTCTCATGGTCACCTCCCTGACCAAGGCCCTTCTCCGATTGCTCAGTTTGGCCGGGAGGCCAGCTCTAGGAAGAGTCTTGGTGGTCCCAAACTTCTTCCATTTAAGAATGGAGGCCACTGTGTTCTTGGGGACCTTCAACGCTGCAGACATTTTTTGGATCTGTGCCTCGACACAATCCCGTCTCAGAACTCGACGTACAATTCCTTCGACCTCATGGCTTAGTTTTTGCTCTGACATGCACTGTCAACTGTGGGACCATATATATATATATATATATATATGCGCCTTCCCAAATCATGTCCAATCAATTGAACGTACCACAGGTGGACCCCAATCAAGTTGTAGAAACATCTCAAGGGTGATCAATGGAAACAGGATACACCTGAGCTAAATTTCGAGACTCATAGCAAAGGGTCTGAATACTTATGTTAACAAAATGTTTTATTTTGAATACAATTCCAACAATTTCACTGTCATTATGGGGTAGTGTGTGTAGATTGATGAGTAACTTTTTTTTAATCCATTTTAGAATAAGGCTGTAACGTAACAAAATGTGGAAAAGGGGAAGGGGTCTGAATACTTTCCGAATGCACATGTGCCAAATAGTTTTGGGGGGATAGCGGGACAAAACGTTTGAAAACCACTGGGATACATATTAGTGGCAAGAAATGGAGTTGGGTTGGATACAGTAATGTTAGGCTATAATATTTCTTACTCTTCTATTTTGACGGAATTATTGTTAATAAATGTATAATTTATTCCAGATCAAAATAGTTTTGCAAAATACTTTACTCATCCGAGTGTGCTGATTTCCCCACTTGTGTTAATTGCTGAACGAATCTGTGACCGCGGTTGTGGGAAACCTTTTTTGGGATGCCCCCACAAAAGGTCTGTGCACGTTAGATTTAGGCAGTTTTCAGACTGTCAAACAGACCTTGTGCCATCCTGGGATATTCAGTAACACCGGCACTGAACACAAGGGGCAAACCCCACTGAGCCGCTGTAATCTGAAGATAAGCAATGCTAACAAGTACATGTCAAATCTCATAGCAAAATGCAAGCTATTTGCAGGACAGTCATCCCAGCTCATAAAGTTATGCAAGTAACTCAATTCTACTCAGTTTGCTGCATACAAAACAAATAGACAGCAAGGCTCTTGATCCAGGAGGGGATTCTCTGCTGTTACGTTTCATTTTGCAAGACTATATAACTAGCTACTAAGTTAGCAAACCAAATGCAGAACATTTAGCACATTTTAGACAGTTACGGTAATAATTATAAGATCTATCATTTTGTGAATTCCATACTGTAACTAGATCACCTGGTGCGTGCTGCACCACAGTGAGTGACTCACAAGGCTCTGGTCTCTTGTCGTTGTGTGTGTGTAAACAAACGTGACTTAGGATAGCCCTAGCACATTAGTCGACCGGTTGATTGTTGGGTCGTTAGGCTGTTGGTTGACCAAGAGTGTTTGCTACTGCTTGACTGAAACAAATATATATTTACCCCCATCTCAGTGAACTAATCCATTGCGGAGACCTAGACTAAAAGCCCATTTATGCTTGATCCGAAAATGTGGTCGGAAGCACCATATGCAGGGTGTGACGCAAATCGCGGAGCCTCCAGAGGCATGCAGAGGTCAAATCCAGCTCTGTACCGCATCGCCATGCACCCCCCAAATGTTGTAACAATGCGGAGGGCTGCATATAGCTCCGCATTGACATGATTGGTTGACACTAGGTGGGGGCGGTAAATATTGTATAAACAAACTCACTTCCTTGACAACAACTCTGCGCTGCTCCATGAATCGCAAGAAGTATGAATGCCTTAACTTGTGCCGAGGTCATATCACCATAAATGCTGCATGGCCAATTCAGACGCTGGATTGACCATGCACCCAGATGCACAATGTACTTCTCTCTCCAGAATGCGCTCTCTAGCCAATTTGTGCACATTCATTGTTTCATAACTTCATTGTGTGAATTGTTTGCGTTTGATTGTTAGTGTATATCAATTCCCTATCACATATATAACCAGTAGTACATCAGAAATTATAGGAATTTAAATTATAAGAATTTAAACTTTAAATCTACAATGTTTCTTTATTTGGTTATGGTCATTTCTGTTAATGCATTCAATATTATTATTCCAATCTTCCCGTTCTCAATGTAGGAGTGGAAACATTGTGCACTCAGCAAACAATGCTACACTTGTGAGAAACAAGTTTTGGTTTATTTCATTCCATTCCATTTACAAGTTGTCAATTTAGTCATTGTCTTTTGTTCGGAACGCTCCTGTCAATGATGTGTAAGGACGCACACACATAGAAATAGGCATATAGGTGCAAATGTAGGCATATAAAATGCGCCCATTTGGGGATCTGAGTCTAAAATTGGCTTTACGCACCACCACTAATGACCTATGGAGTTTCGCAAAGTAATGCTTTCTTCACTTCAAAACAGCAAGCATGTATGTTTTTACATCCATTGAGAATTACAATAGTCCATCTATGTATTTGAAAAATCTTTCCAGCTCTCCCTTTCGATAACCACTGTTTAAAAAGAGAAAAATGTCATGCTCTCATCCAGAAACCTAATAAAATAGGCCTACCTGACTAGTTCTTATCAAAATCAAACTTTGTCACGTGCGCCGAATACATCAAGTGTAGACCTTGCCGTGAAACGCTTACATACAAGCCCGTAACCAACAGTACAGTTCAATAAGAGTTAAGAAATATATATATATATATATATATATATAAATCAAGAATAAAAACACAATAACGAGGCTATATACACAGGGGGTACCGGTACAGAGTCAATGTGCGGGGTTACAGGTTAGGTAATTTGTTGGTATGTAGGTAGGGGTGAAGTGACTATGCATAGATAACAAACAGCAAGTAACAGTGTACAAAACAAGGGGGGGGGCATTTGATTAATTGTTCTGCAGTATTATGGCTTGGGGGTAGAAAGTTGCCAAGGAGCCATTTGGTCCTAGACTTGATGCCCCGGCACTACTTGCCGTGCGGCAGCAGAGAAAACAGTCTACGACTTGGGTGACTGGAGTCTCTGACAATGTTATGGGCTTTCCTCTGACACGGCCTATTATACAGCTTGAAGCTTGGCCCCAGTGATGTAATGGGCTATACTCAATACCCTCTTTAGCGCCTTACGGTCAGATGCCAAGCAGTTCCCATACCAGGCAGTGATGCAATCGGTCAGGATACTCTCGATGGTGCAGCTGGAGAAACTTGAGGATCTGAGGACCCATGCCAAATCTTTTCAGTCTCCTGAGGGGGAATAGGTTTTGTCGTGCCATCTTGACGACTGTCTTGGTATGTTAGGACCATAATAGTTTGTTGGTGATGTGGAACTTGAAACTCTCAACCCGCTGCACGACAGCCCCATCGATGTTAAATGGGGACCTGTTCAGCCCGCCTTTTCCTGTAGTCCACGATCAACTCCTTTTGTCTTGCACACACAGAGTTAGAGGTTGTTGTCCTGGCACCACACGGCCAGTTCTCTGACCTGTTCCCTATAGGCTCTCATCGTTGTCAGTGATCAGGCCTACCACTGTTGTGTCATCTGCAAACTTAAGGGTTTTGGAGTTGTATTTGGCCACGCAGTCGTGGGTGAACAGGGATTACAGGAGGGGACTAAGTACACACCCCTGAGGGGCCCCAGTGTTGAGGATCAGCGCGGCAGACGTGTTGTTACCTACTCTTACCACCTGGGGGTGGCCAGTCAGGAAGTCCAGGATCCAGTTGCAGCGGGAGGTGTTTAGTCCCAGGGTCCTTAGCTTAGTGATGAGCTTCGTGGGCACTATGGTGTTGAACGCTGAGCTGTTGTCAATGAACAGCATTCTTACATAGGTGTTCCTTTTGACCAGGTGGGAACGGGCAGTGTGTAGTGCGATTGAGATTGCGACATCTGTGGATCTGTTGGGGCTGTATTCGAATTGGAGTGGGTCTAGGGTATCCGGGAGATGCTGTTGATGTGAGCCATGACAAGTCTTTCAAAGCACTTCATGGCTACCGACATGAGTGCCACGGGGCGGTAATCATTTAGGTAGGTTACCTTCGCTTCTTTGGGCACAGGGACTATGGTGGTCTGCTTGAAACATGTAGGTATTACAGACTGTCAGGGAGAGGTTGAAAATGTCAGTGAAGACACTTGCCAGTTGGTCAGAGCATGCTTTGAGTACACGCCCTGGTAATCCATCTGGCCCTGCGGCTTTGTAAATGTTAACCTGTTTAAAGGCCTTGCTCACATCGGCTACCGAGAGCGTTATCACTCAATCATCCAGAACAGCTGGACTTGGACTGAAATAGGTTTTGGTACTCATTTTGGGTGCTGGTACTGTTTATATTTAGGTGCAGGAGATCCACAATACTTTTGAGCTAATATTCTATAAGAGGAACAGGAGCTCAAGCAGTAGAAAATTTGAGGTTCCTGCCCAAGTCAAGCACTGCTTCTTATCCCTTGCACAAATAGCCTAGAGCTGTGTCTGTCCCGAGGTCACTGGCGCAGGAAACTGAGTGCCCAGAATATTTTATACAATGTTGCAAGTTCGCTAGCACAAGCATCATGACTGGACCCAACTTAATAGTTGATACAAAGTTTCAAATTCGTTGCAGAGAGGTGTTGGCAAAAAAAGTTTACCCCTTTCTCTTCCCAATTTTGTGGTATCCAATTGGTAGTTGGAGTCTTGTCGCTGCACCTCCAATACGGACTCAGGAAAGGCAAAGGTCGAGAGCTGTGCATCCCCCGAAACAAAACCAAACCAAGCCGCACTGCTGCAAATCCCCACTTAACTCAGAAGTCAGCAGCACCAATGTGTTGGAGGAAGCACTGTACACTTAGCAACCGTGTCAGCGTGCACTGCACCCGGCCCACCACAGAAGTCGCTAGTGCACACTGGGACAAGGCCATCCCTGCGGGCCAAACCCTCCCTTAACCTGAACAACGCTGGGCCAATTGTGTGCCGCCCTATGGGTCTCCCGGGCATGGCCAGCTGCGACAGAGCCTGGACTCGAACCCAGAATCTCTAGTGGCACAGCTAGCACTGAGATGCAGTGCCGTAGACCACTGCACCACTCGGGAGGTACTACTGAATATAAGATCAGCATCAACTCACCATCAGTACTACCAAGAATATGTTTTTCGCGACGCGGATCCTGTGTTCTGCCTTACAAACAGGACAACTGAGTGGATTCCATGCAGCGACCGGGCATGGCCAGCTGCGACAGAGCCTGGACTCGAACCCAGAATCTCTAGTGGCACAGCTAGCACTGAGATGCAGTGCCGTAGACCACTGCACCACTCGGGAGGTACTACTGAATATAAGATCAGCATCAACTCACCATCAGTACTACCAAGAATATGTTTTTCGCGACGCGGATCCTGTGTTCTGCCTTACAAACAGGACAACTGAGTGGATTCCATGCAGCGACCCAAAAAAAAAACAACTCAGAAAAAGAGGGAAACGAGGCGGTCTTCTGGTCAGACTCCGGAGACGGGCACATCGTGCACCACTCCCTAGCATTCTTCTTGCCAATGTCCAGTCTCTTGACAACAAGGTTGATGAAATCCGAGCAAGGGTAGCATTCCAGAGGGACATCAGAGACTGTAACGTTCTTTGCTTCACGGAAACGTGGCTCACTGGAGAGACTCTATCCGAAGCGGTGCAGCCAACGGGTTTCTCCACACATCGCGCAGACAGAAACAAACAACTTTCTGGTAAGAAGAGGGGCGGCGGCGTATGCCTTATGACTAACGTGACATGGTGTGATGGAAGAAACATACAGGAACTCAAATCCTTCTGTTCACCTGATTTAGAATTCCTCACAATCAAATGTAGACCGCATTATCTACCAAGAGAATTCTCTTCGATTATAATCACAGCCGTATACATCCCCCCCAAGCAGACACATCGATGGCTCTGAACGAACTTTATTTAACTCTTTGCAAACTGGAAAACATTCATCCGGAGGCTGCATTCATTGTAGCTGGGGATTTTAACAAGGCTAATCTGAAAACAAGACTCCCTAAATTTTATCAGCATATCGATTGCGCAACCAGGGGTGGAAAGACCTTGGATCATTGTTACTCTAACTTCCGCGACGCATATAAGGCCCTGCCCCGCCCCCCTTTCGGAAAAGCTGACCACGACTCCATTTTGTTGATCCCTGCCTACAGACAGAAACTAAAACAAGCGGCTCCCACGCTGAGGTCTGTCCAACGCTGGTCCGACCAAGCTGACTCCACACTCCAAGACTGCTTCCACCACGTGGACTGGGACATGTTTCGTATTGCGTCAGACAACAACATTGACGAATACGCTGATTCGGTGTGTGAGTTCATTAGAACGTGCGTTGAAGATGTCGTTCCCATAGCAACGATTAAAACATTCCCTAACCAGAAACCGTGGATTGATGGCAGCATTCGCGTGAAACTGAAAGCGCGAACCACTGCTTTTAATCAGGGGAAGGTGTCTGGTAACATGACCGAAAACAAACAGTGCAGCTATTCCCTCCGCAAGGCTATCAAACAAGCTAAGCGTCAGTACAGAGACAAAGTAGAATCTCAATTCAACGGCTCAGACACAAGAGGCATGTGGCAGGGTCTACAGTCAATCACGGACTACAGGAAGGAATCCAGCCCAGTCACGGACCAGGATGTCCTGCTCCCAGGCAGACTAAACAACTTTTTTGCCCGCTTTGAGGACAATACAGTGCCACTGACACGGCCGGCAACGAAAACATGCGGTCTCTCCTTCACTGCAGCCGAGGTGAGTAAGACATTTAAACGTGTTAACCCTCGCAAGGCTGCAGGCCCAGACGGCATCCCCAGCCGCGCCCTCAGAGCATGCGCAGACCAGCTGGCCGGTGTGTTTACGGACATATTCAATCAATCCCTATACCAGTCTGCTGTTCCCACATGCTTCAAGAGGGCCACCATTGTTCCTGTTCCCAAGAAAGCTAAGGTAACTGAGCTAAACGACTACCGCCCCGTAGCACTCACTTCCGTCATCATGAAGTGCTTTGAGAGACTAGTCAAGGACCATATCACCTCCACCCTACCTGACACCCTAGACCCACTCCAATTTGCTTACCGCCCAAATAGGTCCACAGACGATGCAATCTCAACCACACTGCACACTGCCCTAACCCATCTGGACAAGAGGAATACCTATGTGAGAATGCTGTTCATTGACTACAGCTCGGCATTCAACACCATAGTACCCTCCAAGCTCGTCATCAAGCTCGAGACCCTGGGTCTCGACCCCGCCCTGTGCAACTGGGTACTGGACTTCCTGACGGGCCGCCCCCAGGTGGTGAGGGTAGGCAACAACATCTCCTCCCCGCTGATCCTCAACACTGGGGCCCCACAAGGGTGCGTTCTGAGCCCTCTCCTGTACTCCCTGTTCACCCACGACTGCGTGGCCACGCACGCCTCCAACTCAATCATCAAGTTTGCGGACGACACAACAGTGGTAGGCTTGATTACCAACAACGACGAGACGGCCTACAGGGAGGAGGTGAGGGCCCTCGGAGTGTGGTGTCAGGAAAATAACCTCACACTCAACGTCAACAAAACTAAGGAGATGATTGTGGACTTCAGGAAACAGCAGAGGGAACACCCCCCTATCCACATCGATGGAACAGTAGTGGAGAGGGTAGCAAGTTTTAAGTTCCTCGGCATACACATCACAGACAAACTGAATTGGTCCACTCACACAGACAGCATTGTGAAGAAGGCGCAGCAGCGCCTCTTCAACCTCAGGAGGCTGAAGAAATTTGGCTTGTCACCAAAAGCACTCACAAACTTCTACAGATGCACAATCGAGAGCATCCTGGCGGGCTGTATCACCGCCTGGTACGGCAACTGCTCCACCCTCAACCGTAAGGCTCTCCAGAGGGTGGTGAGGTCTGCACAACGCATCACCGGGGTCAAACTACCTGCCCTCCAGGACACCTACACCACCCGATGTCACAGGAAGGCCATAAAGATCATCAAGGACATCAACCACCCGAGCCACTGCCTGTTCACCCCGCTATCATCCAGAAGGCGAGGTCAGTACAGGTGCATCAAAGCTGGGACCGAGAGACTGAAAAACAGCTTCTATCTCAAGGCCATCAGACTGTTAAACAGCCACCACTAACATTGAGTGGCTGCTGCCAACATACTGACACTGACTCAACTCCAGCCACTTTAATAATGGGAATTGATGGGAAATGATGTAAATATATCACTAGCCACTTTAAACAATGCTACCTTATATAATGTTACTTACCCTACATTATTCATCTCATATGCATACGTATATACTGTACTCTATATCATCGACTGTATCCTTATGTAATACATGTATCACTAGCCACTTTAAACTATGCCACTTTGTTTACATACTCATCTCATTTGTACATACTGTACTCGATACCATCTACTGTATCTTGCCTATGCTGCCCTGTACCATCACTCATTCATATATCCTTATGTACATATTCTTTATCCCCTTACACTGTGTACAAGACAGTAGTTTTGGTATTGTTAGTTAGATTACTTGTTGGTTATTACTGCATTGTCGGAACTAGAAGCACAAGCATTTCGCTACACTCGCATTAACATCTGCTAACCATGTGTATGTGACAAATAAAATTTGATTTGATTTGATTTGAGGTTGTATAGGATTTTTTCTACCTGCAGGCTGCAATGTTTTTATTTGTTGGCTTTATTTCTACATACTTGGCAATGGCAATAATTTACTTTTTTAGGTTTATAATTTATTTAGATTTTTATGGAATTTTGATTAACCACATGACAATAATTTTGAGACATGAAGACGTTGTTATAGATTAAATTAAACTGTTACACGAAAATGTGCATATGATCGGTAGAAAAGATAAATTGGCATTCAATATGAGAAAGGTTGCCAACTCCTCGTGTAGCGCATTACAAGCAACTTCAGGAGAGTAATAGCAGAATCTGCGAAAGCCAGCAGGAGCTGGAGGAGAATAGTTGGGTCAGGTTACGTTTTTTTCTTCTGGTTATCTAGATCTCTGGCGCCCTCTTGAGGCGTTTGTCTTATTTCATCAAACAGTAAGCTTTAAGCATCAGACAAGCTCAATGCATTAGTTGATTTCATTAACCAATGCATTAGTTGATTTCATTAACCTGTTGAGTGTAGGGGGCAATATTTTGATGTTTGGATGAAAATTTACCCAAATGAAACTGCCTATTTCTCAGGCCCAGAATCTAGAATATGCATATAATTGTCAGATTAGGATAGAAAACACTCTAAAGTTTCAAAACTGTCAAAACATTGTCTGTGAGCATAACAGAACTGATATTGCAGGCGAAAACCTGAGGAAAATCCAACCAGGAAGTGCCTAAGAGAAAAGAATCTCCCTGTTCCATTGCATGTCTTCCCTCCATTTAAAGGGATGTCAACCAGATTCCTTTTCATATGGCTTCCACATGGTGTGAACAGTCTTAAGACATAGTTTCAGGCTTTTATTCTGAAAAATTAGCGAGAACGATCACATCGCGTCAGTGGATGGCTGGGTGCCAGCAGAGTTTTGCATGTACAACAGCTTGGAGCAGACACTCTCTCTCTCTCTCCTATTGACAAAGCTAGGGTCCGGTTGAAATATTATTGATTATTTATTGTAAAAACAACCTGAGGATTGATTATAAGAAACGTTTGACATGTTTCTACAAACTTTACTGATACTATTTGGAATTTGTCTGCTGTCATGACCTGCACGAGCCTGTGGATTTCTGAACGAAACGCGCCAAACAAATTGAGTTTTTTGGATATAAAAATAATCTTTATCGAACAAAAGGAACATTTGTGTAACTGGGAGTCTCGTGAGTGTAAACATCCGAAGATCAAAGGTAAGCGATTCATTCTATTGCTTTTCTGACTTTCGTGACCAATCTACTTTGCTGCTAGCTGTTTGTAATGTTTTGTCTGCTGAGAGAGATGTCCTAACATAAAAGCTTAGATAGCTTTTGCTGTAAAGCTTTTTTGAAATCTGACACACCAGGTGGATTAACAAGCTAACCTGTGTTTTGCTATATTGCATTTGTGATTTCATGAAAATTAAATATTTTTAGTAATTTAAATTTGACGCTCTGCAATTCAGCGGATGTTGACGAAAATGATTCCTCTAAAGGGATGGGTGCGCCAAGAAGTTAAAAACACAGGGTGTCTCTATATGGAAAAATACATGTTTAAAAATTGACCAATTGATTGGACCAAGATTTTTTTTAGTCGGGACAGCCCTAGACTGGAGACTACCGGTAAGCTTCATAATGTAAAATAATGTGACAGGTGAAATGAAGAACGCAACCTGCTTTATCTCCAACGATCGCACAAGTTCACTGCAGGTATTTACTTAATAAGTAACTACAAATATTCAAAAGTAATGAAAGCTTCAAATAAATTGTTTCAATGGCATTGACAGTATAGAAAATCATCCCGTGGCCATTTCCAAATACCTCGGTAATACCTCTATTTTTAGGCCGGCAATTGTCAAACACACTTGTTGGTCATTTATACTTGTTAAAACCGGTGCTCTGCTATTTTCCAACCCTTGCAGCAGGATTGGTAATTTACCTGTTTTATGTGCTCGCTTGAGCTAAGGATGGAGGGATGGCAATATCTGAGGTGTGTCCTTAAAAACGTGCACCAGTGCTAAATCAGTCTGACAGTACTTTTGACAGTACTTCAATCATATGGAAGTATGGTTTGCAGTGACAAATGCATCAAAAAGATCTTGGGAAATTCATGAGATCATCAGGCAATACGTGTTCCTGCGAGTCTTATCTTTCAGTGATGGAGTCATAATATTTTGTAGCTTAAACCGTTCAAAAGACAGCTATACAGTTGGGAGAACAAGTATTTGATTCACTGCCGATTTTGCAGGTTTTCCTACTTACAAAGCATGTAGGTCTAATTTTTATCATAGGTACACTTCAACTGTGAGAGACGGAAACTAAAACAAAAAACTAGAAAAATCACATTGTATGATTTTTAAGTAATTCATTTTCATTTTATTGCATGACATAGGTATTTGATACATCAGAAAAGCAGAACTTAATATTTGGTACAGAAACCTTTGTTTGCAATTACAGAGATCATACATTTCCTGTAGTTCTTGACCAGGTTTGCACACACTGCAGCAGGGATTTTGGCCCACTCCTCCATACAGACCTTCTCCAGATCCTTCAGGTTTTGGGGCTGTCGCTGGGTAATACGGACTTTCAGCTCCCTTCAAAAATGTTCTATTGGGCTCAGGTCTGGAGACTGGCTAGGCCACTCCAGGACCCTGAGATGCTTCTTACGGAGCTACTCCTTAGTTGCCCTGGCTGTGTGTTTCGGGTCGTTTTCATGCTGGAATACCCAGCCACGACCCATCTTCAATGCTCTTACTGAGGGAAGGAGGTTGTTGGCCAAGATCTCACGATACATGGCCTCATCCATCCTCCCCTCAAAACGGTGCAGTCGTCCTGTCCCCTTTGCAGAAAAGCATCCCCAAAGAATTATGTTTCCACCGCCATGCTTCACTGTTGGGATGGTGTTCTTGGGGTTGTACTCATCCTTCTTCTTCCTCCAAACACGGCGAGTGGAGTTTACACCAAAAAGCTCTATTTTTGTCTCATCTGAAAACATGACCTTCTCCCATTCCTTCTCTGGATCATCCAGATGGTAATTGGCAAACTTCAGATGGGCCTGGACATGCGCTGGCTTGAGCAGGGGGACCTTGCGTGCGCTGCAGGATTTTAATCCATGACGGCGTAGTGTGTTACTAATGGTTTTCTTTGAGACTGTGGTCCCAGCTCTCTTCAGGTCATTGATCAGGTCCTGCCGAGTAGTACTGGGCTGATCCCTCACCTTCCTCATGATCATCGATGCCCTATGAGGTGAGATCTTGCATGGAGCCCCAGACCGAGGGTGATTGACCGTCATCTTGAACTTCTTCCATTTTCTAATAATTGCACCAACAGTTGTTGCCTTCTCACCAAGCTGCTTGCCCGTTGTCCTGTAGCCCATCCCCGCCTTGTGCAGGTCTACAATTTTATCCCTGATGTCCTTACACAGCTCCCTGGTCTTGGCCATTGTGGAGAGGTTGGAGTCTGTTTGATTGAGTGTGTGGACAGGTGTCTCTTATACAGGTAACGAGTTCAAACAGGTGCAGTTAATACAGGTAATGAGTGGAGAACAGGAGGGCTTCTTAAAGAAAAACTGCATGTCTGTGAGATCCGGAATTCTTACTGGTTAGTAGGTGATCAAATACTTATGTCATGCAATAAAATACAAATGAATTACTTAAAAATCATACAATGTGATTTTCTGGATTTTTGTTTTAGATTCCGTCTCTCACAGTTGAAGTGTACCTATGATAAAACATTTGACCTCTACATGCTTTGTAAGTAGGAAAACCTGCAAATTTGGCAGTGTATCAAATACTTGTTCTCCCCGCTGTATTTGTAGGTAGAAAACAGACAATGCTCTGTTTATTACAACCTCAAAAACCTTCGGAGCAGGTTTTCATTGGCCAGTGAGTGGTCAAACCATCAGACGTATAACTTATTTGTTGCGTTTATTACGCTAACGCCAGGTGTTCTGCCCATAACTCCCACTGTCAAAATAGCTAACATATTTATGACACACCCACAAGGTCCTAGTTTGGGACAACATTCAAAGACATAACACCAAACTAAAGAGTTTAAGGACTTACCCCGTGATCCATGTAGCTTGGCTTTCTTTACTGAAAAAGAAACATAAAATAACCATTAGAAATGTCAGATGTGTTTTTATTTTTCATTTTTAAAGAAACAGCAAGTCAGTATCCCTGCTCATGACTTACTTCAGAGATATCACACAGCTTTATCAGAAACAAATTGCTGTAGACTACATTGTGTACAATGACTGTGATCCCGTGGTCACTTCATGTCTCCTCAATGGCATCCCCTGAGAGGCTGCAGTCAGATCCATCATGCTGAGTGTAACCCAGCAGTGCATGCCAATTGGTGAATCAGGGACCAGGAACCAGTCACACAAACACCAATCAACCACAACCACAGAAAAAAAGAGCACATGACATGTGTAGGTGAGGCCTGAAAAATGAATTAATAATGTATGTAGACCAACAGATAGAGCACGTGTTGATGAAGCATTGAGTAGGAATCTGTTAAGGGTGAGACCTGGCCATCCAGGTGATGTCTGTATGAGTGAGCATCAGCATTACAATATCCTCTCAACCTCAACCTAGCAGCAGAAAACACCAGCCTCTCACATTTTAGACAATCACTAAATACTAAAAAAAAATTTTTAGCTAAACCCTAAAGACGTGGGATACTTTCATAAAAACTGATTAGTTATTCCGATGGAGAACAGCAAGGCTGAAATCATCAATATTTTAAAACCAAAAGAAACCATGATGTTTCAATACACCATTGAACATCATAGAAAGGAGTTAAAATAACATGTTACAAGGTTATCAAGTTCTCATGTAAATATTCAGATGTAAATGTAAATTTACCACTACTCTGTCAGGCCACACTTTCATATTGACCTCTTTGCTGTAATCTTTCACAGTCAAATCCCATAATACACAATCCACTCCCGTACTGACTTAGCCTATCTGGGAGGGCTACGTTCTCTGGCATTGGAGCCATAATCCCAACCTTTGCCTGGACAAAACCCTGATAGACTGGAATATGGAGAGCCCTGAATCCTATTCACACAGGCCTAGTATTACTATAGAACGTTGGTTATATAAATGTTACCACAGCATGTCCGTTTTTCCAGTGGACAATTCAGACGGAATTAGTTTCACCAAACTTCCCCTGCAATATTTTTTATTAATTTTTTAACTTAAAATGGACCATTATGACAGAAGCCTGGAAGCTCTTCTAGACATGAAGATACTTCACATGTCTAGGGATAGCCTAATGACCTAATGACCTTCAGTTCGCAGAAAGTCAAAGTCATACCCATCATTCCAGTGTAAGGTGTGTGAAACACATCAGAATGGTGAAAAGGTAGTCATTGGTTGAATGGTGGATTAATCTACACGAAATATAGGTATCACAAAGCAGAATGTAACATACAACAAGGGCAATGATATGATGCTAAGCCTACCAGATGTTTATAAAACAAAACAATTAGCAAATTCTCTTTTCATCTACTATGTGAACAACGAGAGCATAAAAACAACATCTAGTGCACTCGTGTATTTTTAGACCTGGCTGACTTTAGACATTTCCTGTATCTATACAATAAGGGTTATGGATTTGAAAGACGGTTTAGAGGGGATTAATTGTGAATGCTGCTTCAGCCTTATGTACCAGCGACTAAACGACAGGGCTGGGATGGCAGATGGGCAGGTTCGGGTGGCAGTGAGTGACAGGAGCGGACTCTACATGATTTTAATATCAGCACGTACAGCTCTTCCCCCTCTCTCGCTCTGTACACAGCTAGAATAACATGCAGCCCAAGTGAGTGTGGCTCTATTTATTTGCCCATCTTAGTTAGCCTCTTAATCTCCCCAGCAACAATGTGGCAAAGAGACGACCCCAAGGAGGGAAATGGAGGAGGTAGAGGAGAGAGCGCTTTCAAAATGCACCTGCCATCTTCCATTCTCTACACACACGGAGATATTTTCAAATGGGCAAAGGTCTGTCCACTCCGACTCCTCCTTCCTCCAGGACCCGGAAACCGACAAGCGGTCGCCATGTGTTGGAGAGCATCAATTAGTTAATAGGTGACCGGAGGAATTTGCTCCTCTCCTAGATTGCCTCCTGTGGGGGAGTATGTTCAGGTGTATCCTACCACGGAAGAGTTTGTAATCCACCACACTCCCTTTGAAACTGCTGTCGTTTTCTCAGATAAGAAAAGCATGCGCACAAATTGATACCCTACTTATCCTTCTATATATAAAAAGTCTAGCACAACTAGCTACATTCGTCACTTATTACACATTATTACACATTATTTTGGGATTCCACTTCTGTAATTGACATTTTGCTGATGATGACGCGCTAGAGAAGAGTCATTTCATACAAGCTCATTTATTTCCATCTTTCCTCTTGGAGGAACCAAGGAAATCCAATTGCGATTCTCCCACTGGCTCTGCGAAAATAGGAAAGGGAGCAGTGGAAAAGCAGAGGGTCAGGAGTGTGACGTCAGTGTTTCCAGAGAGGCTCTTCTAGGCCACCAGACTGTGACTCTGGCCTGAGCTGGCACGACGGCAGGCATGATGTCCCAATCAAGCTGACGTCATTGTAAGCGGAGGCGAACAGAGCAGAGGGCCATAAAGCGAGGGGCCATTATGATGGAAACTGATTCTTATCGCTCTTCTGCTCAGCCGTCCATCTTTGTGACTGGAGGAAGCCATCAGTGTTTGGCCAGGGGCAGTTGCTCAGTTCCCCTATCAACCTACTGTTTACTAATCTGCTCTACTGTGTGCTCACCTGATGTCTGACCATAGTTTTGTTTCTTTACCAAATGATAGGAACAACAAAAGAACCCTAACTGTAACCAAAGCAGTAAAAGGAAACAATTGGCTACATATAATTGAAGATTAGTTTTAGTAGACTGGAAACACAGCAGCAGAGTAATAAAATGATAAGACAGAAAAAAGGTCCAATAAGAATACTACATACAAACTATATCATTGTTCACATCCAGTCAAATTTTAAGATACGTTTGGGAGTTGCCAGCAGCCCAGCACAAGGTGCATTTGAATATTGAGTTAAGGGATTTCCACCAGTGAATCCACTGGACGCCTGCCTGGCTTGCGATTGTTACTCAGCTCGCAGGATTAGTACTGGTAACCCTTAAATTGGGGTCAGAGGAAGCAAGTCACGTGACCACATTGTGGATGGGACGGACACACTGCTTACTCCGGCCACGCATGCCTAGGGAGTGTTGTCAGGCGGTACAGGGAGACAGGAAGAGAAGAGCAGGGTCAGAGGCTTCTATTGTTCTGTATTTACACACTGCACTGGAGCTGATCAGGTGGAGCTTATGGGCGGGAAAGCAGACCAGAGAGCAGAGAGAAACAGAGACCGAGCGAGACAGAGCAACAGATGGCCAGGGGATTACTGTTGCAATCTCTCAGCTCTCTCCCTCGCTCTCACTGCACTTTATACTCAATCTCGCTGTCCTCTGACCAATTCTCTTTCGCCCTGTCAACATGACATCTTTCCCCTCTCACACTATCTTCTTGATTTATAGGCCTAGACCATACATCAAGCTATCCTTCTGTCCCTCTATCTATATATCAGATTATTGACGCAGCTGAATCTGTGACAAAGTCAACATGGCCCATTTCCTCATGTAGTGTGCTTTCATTTCATCAAGACTGTCACAAACACTGTTTTTTATAGCACTGAGACACACACATCAGAGTTTATTCATAGGAGCCACAGAATAAATCCCTCTCCATGTCAATGGCACACTTAGCATTTGAAAAGGATTGGTGATACTCCTAAAACACTCAGTCTGCAATAATAATCATCTACCAAACCAGGATGCCTATTCAGCATCCACACAATAGAATCCCTAGGTTTGCAGGACCATATTATTATGAGATGTCCATGTGTACTGTCCACCCAGCCCAGCCCTGATCCACACACAGCATGGGTCTCTGTGACTGTCCACCTGTCACACTTGGAGGGGTAGAACACATATCTGTTGTGTAAAGACATCACCATGGAGATGGGCCTTTCTATGGGCAATAAATAAACAAAAAACCATGACACTGCTGTACAGGGGAAGGGGTGAGTCACAGCAGCCAATCACATACAGGATACATCCGGTCTAGGATTCAATGCACTACTACTATGTTTGGGTTGGTAGACTAAACTACAGTGGCTCCAGTTTCCATTTTCTCAATACTAATCAATAAATGTATGTTGTACATTTTCTAGGACGAACGTGTTAGAGGAAACCACAGCATATTAAACAAACATGCTAAATTACTGTAAATTAGAGTGTTCGTCTCTGGATGTGCTGTGTTCACCTGTCCAGACTCCTCATGACCCATACACTGCCACAAGCCCTAATCTCTTCTGGCCTGTGACGGGCCCAGGTTGAGGCTTGGCCTAATGAGGTGTCAAACAAGATTCTACTGGATGGGGAGAATTAAGGTTAGCCCATGGAGAGATGCCAAGAGAAGACAGCTATCATTTATATTGTTTTATTACATCACCATCTGGTATCATGCACCTGCTGTAAGTCTGGACGTGACAACAAAAGCCATTGACTCAATTAGGTGAGCTAAACACTTAGACGCCTCACTTGTTAGGAGGAGCCTGATTACAATGAAATTGTGACAAGGCACAAATTCCATCAAAAAGTGCCTCTGCCAACTGCAGTTCCTACTGACCACAATCACACATCTGTGCCATTATGTACCTGCCAAAATAGAATGTTTGAAGAGATAATGAAAATAACGCTTCAAGCATGGTTGACACTGGTCTATTACCTGGTCTGCTATGTATACTAACATGAGATGTCAGGCATAAAATGTTGTTTAAACGTCATTAGTCTTGATGGAGATAGGTCTGAAAGACTTGACAGTCAACACCTGCCTGTTTTTCATCCCATTTCCCTCAGTGCCAAAAAGAGATTTCCCGTACCAGCCGAAGAGCCATGGGTATTGATCCTGAACCACAGGTATTGACGACAGAGGGGGAGCTAATAAAACTAGTCGGATACTAGTAATTATTTTTCAGTTTCATTAATAGATATATCTGAGTGATATTTTGCCTCATTTTTGTATTTTTCGGAACGGAAAAAAAAGAAACAGGGAAAAGCTTTTCTTACAGTATAAATAATTGAGAAGTTCAGAGAACTCAGTCAAGCAAAATTGTATTTTTTGCCTCTATTCCTTGATGGTATTTTGTGCATAATTTCAATGACTAATTACATCATCAACTGAACAAGGAGTCACTGCACAAGCATAAATTGTGCCAGTATCAAGTACCCCCAGAAAAATAATTGAAAAACATGCCAGCCAGCTTAACCAACAAAAATGCCAGTCAAGCATGAATGAATAATGGCTGTATACTACACATGTATAAGAGGAGAAATGTGGTTTTGGCTAAGTTGACACTTATTTCACTTTAGACAACCTTATTTGCTAAATGTTACCTGAACTGTAGTATACAGTATTGTTAAGACACTTTAGATGTTAAGCAGAAACACTACCACACAAATTGGATTATAGGCAACTCTTTGTGAAGTAAATGAGATGTTTAGAGGACATGGCAATGGTGATCACACACACACCACACAAACGATAACACGATTGCAAAAAACAGATTGTGTACCATAAGAGCACACAATCATACAATATTCTAATTTAGGTGGCTTTGGTGTACTTGATATAAAAGCCAACCAAATTCTAAATATACTTTTGATAACCAATTACAACCATTACACAAGCAAAAAATATTTAGCAAGTAAAACTGCTTTTTCCTAATGTTGTAATATGGAAACTGACATGTCAAACTAACAAACGTTAAATCAGCTGACAAGAGCAGAAACACTGGAAAACAGCTGGTGGTAGAGGTGACGGCTCCCATCTCAGAATTATGTAACAGATAATCTCCAAATCCAAATAAAATTGCCAAAATATACTATTTTTATACAATATATTAACTATAGGCGTTTCTTTTACATCTACATAAGGGAGACATACGGAAACAACTTTGTTTCAACAAGGGAAAAAACAAACAATCACGGCCGCAAAAGTTCAATTCATCCAGTTTGGTCTATCCGGCTTTCAAACCGGTTACTGCTGGGTTTCACAATCTAACGTTACTTCACTTGAAACAAGTGTTCTGTTTTCGATTTATGAAGTCAAAATATATGAAAATGTATTAAAGAAAAAAGGAATAACTCACCTCTTACACAAAGTAGAGACATGGCAAGAGCTTTTCTCTGACAATCCCTCTAGTTAAAAAAATGTACCAAACGTCTCAGAAAAAATGCGCTCAGCCAGGTAACATTACAAACAATGTCTCCAATCACTTTTTTAAGTTGTTACAGGTGGGCTTCAGATGCTGTAAAAAGAAACATAAAGGTTCGGCAGAGAGCAATAGCCCCCTGCCACGGGCACGCCATGATAAAATTCATTAGACTAACCTGAGGGCACCGAGATAAGAGGGCGGCACCGAGATAAGAGGGCGGCGCCGAAATACTCTCTAATGACATCTAGTCCATCCATTGAGTGAGCATAATCTCTGAAAAGGTCGGACCGTAGAGAAGGTTCTGACCAATCAATGAAGAGAGACTAAAAACCACAGATTGAGGGAACAGGTGGTGACGCAGAGTTTTCGCTCCCAGTTAGTGGCCTATTTTGTAGTTTTCACCTGTACAAAAAATATAGAATTAAAAAAGTGTAACTTTTTGGTCTAAATATAGGCCTATATCAAATTTGCACAGAACATAAGGCTACATATTTATCTTCCCTTAAGGATTAAAAAGTATGCTTTTGCTTTTTTCCAGACATGTTTTTTTTTTTTAATCTAGAGACATAAATGGATAGAAATTTCCCAATGTATGTTCAGTAAAATGTGTCGGGCAAGCGTATGATACAAATGACAACAACCCATGCTGAAAGAATAAATAAATAACTACTAAAGATTGGAGTAATTTTCTTAATGATTAAAACGATCACAAAACTGCTTGGAAGCAATGGTGTCACATGAGTAAATCCTACAATATCACAAACAATGATGCCATCAACAGTACATTTTGATAGCCCTTTATTGTCCATTCACATGGATATTCTAGACGATTATATTTTCTGCTGACAGTGTTTCCTATTTCAAATAAACTACATTATGTACATATCTAGGTGGCCAATACCTTGTCATTGTTGAGTCTGAGTGATGTCATTATGCCTAAAAACCATCAGGATAACTTAGAATTTGACCAATATAGCTGGTTCACAGTTGGTTTTAGTATTTTAACCTGCGTGTCATGAACACATAGTGAAAATCAACATACGCACGATGGCGCAGAGGTGGTTTGGTCAGCATGTAGCTTTGTTTGGGTGGTTCATGGGATAATTGACGATATTGAACAATTCTCAATTATACAAAATTCCATCCTCTCCTCTGTGATCCAGAGACCGGTAGGTGGTCGAAGTGTCAATTCGTTAGTAGGCGAACAGTATGCTCACCTCCTCGATTATCTACTTCGGCAGAGGATGCACAAGAGCATCCTCCCTACGGCTAGCATGAACGCGTTTTAAAATCTGCCTATTCCCCTTTGAATCAGCTGTTTTCTCAGAGGAGAAAACTATTCTCTACTTATCCTTTGATCTATAAAATGTCTGGCAAAAGAAGCTTAATTTTTGGGGCACTTAACACATATTTTGGGATTCCTCCTGCCTGATAAAGTGCTAGCGGCCTAGTCTCATTTCAAACAAGGGCATTTGTTTCCACGTTTCCTCTCTTTGCCACCGAAATTATCTTTGACATTTTTCGGAAGCAGGCGAAATGAGGATGGAGGACGACATAAGGAGTTGAGCCCCCAGTCACGGTGCATCAGAAATGGTTAAGAAAGGCTGTAAAGCAGCTTTGTAGACAAACTACCACTGAATAACACAACAGCCCCCCCCTGAGGCTTTTTCTATGTGTAACATGCATACTGATGGAAAACATCTGATGTCAAAGGTGAAAAATCATCAGAAAATTGCACTTTAGGAGAAATCTCACTGAGATAGTTGTCATTTTCAGAGAGCATGACTTCTGTATGTATATTTACTACAATATGTAGAAAAAATTACTGGAAATCACTGCTGTGTCTACTTCCAAATCATTCAAACCAAGATTTATTGTGATGAGGTGTTACAATCCTCCCTAAAGTCAATCACAATACCTTTAATAGTGACAGTATCATCGTGGATGACCATTATCGGTATATTGGCCATTTAAATCAATAAACTTGCTATGTTATGCAAAACCTTCCTCCAAAACAGAGGCCCCTTCCCATTCGGTATTGGTGTGAAATAAAACATTCCACTTCAACAAACTATTTCCATCCAAGGTCATTTTCTTACAAGTACTTTTGGTGACTTAACTTGATGTAGTTTATAATTTACACAGGCATCATTAATTTCATTAATTGGTATTTTGACCAATCAGATCAGCTCTGAAAAAGATCTGATGTGATTGGTCAAGACCAATTAGTAGAAGAAAGATCAGAATGGTCTGCCCGTCTAAATGCAGCCAAATTGAAAGTATTCCAGGAAAGATTGCATTCTAACCTCTCTTCATATACCTGACAATATTCCCTCCTCTGCTTGCTCTGACCCTGGGTGGCTCTTAATGTAAGGTCACAAGCTCTCACATGAAGGAAAACATTCATGACATATTGAAATGAAAACATATGAAGGACAAATAGTTGGAAATATAAAAGACAACAATACAGCACTTAAACAGAACGCACTAAATCAGGTTACTAGTTTTCGATCATCGCAGTCATTTGGTATTTGATGCAAGAGAAGAGTACCAATATGACAGCTTGTGGATTTGTAATTGGAACATATGTATGTAATGGGTGCAATAACACTCAATCAAAATTAAACAATGTGTAAGTGACATGAATCCTCCAAAATGGGTTGATGTTTCCAGGCCTCTAAACAAGTCTTTATGTTCTTATCCTGTTCCTGTTTCAATGTCCTTCAATCTGCAACAGATAGTGTGTCCTTTGGGCCAGACAGTGGTGGTGCTGACCAGGCAACAATGCCTTGGCGCCTCATGGTTGTCTGTCACTGCTTCCGGTTCGGTGACTGCTTTGAGTGGTCTTGACATCCTTCACTACTGGGCTGGTGGTACAAGCTCCTCACTCTTCTCCATCGCCCACTCTGGGGACACACTTTCTAACTTTTTTGAGCTCTGCTTAGCCAGGCTGCCATAAATAGTCATAGCCTGAGGGGAAGGGGAAGATATAGACTGTTACTGTTCTGAGAGAGAAGACGGAGAGACAGGGGTGTGTTGACAGGGAGGATCAGGGAGGATGGGCTGAGCAATCACACATAATTAAATTGTTTCTTAAACAGAGACAGACCTGTGTGACCATGCCACTGATGTCACCAGAGTTGGAGGGCAGCAGGATGGTGTTAGACTCTTTGGCCAGGTTGGAGAAAGCGGATACGTATTGCTCTGCCACACTGAGGGAAGCTGCAGCGTTTCCATTCTGTTCGAAACACATCAGTTGGGTCAATGTGCCATCTAGATGCGCGCACACACACACACACACACGATGAAGCCATCAACTATTTTACCTGTTCAGCTAGAGCGTCTGACAACAGCCGGATAGCCTTAGCTTTGGCCTCTGCTTTGGCTAAGACAGCATTGGCTTCACCTAGGTGAAGATAACAAGAGTCTAATCAGAAACGGTCACAAAGGCTTGCGTCCTGTCAAGTGGGTGTACTTGTTCAGTGCATTCGAAAGTACTCAGACCCCTGGACTTTTTTCAAATGTTATTACGTTACAGCCTTATTCTAAAACGGGTGATGATTTAAGCACATTAGTGAAAAAAGCACTGTCGTTGCACCAATGTACCTAACCATAAACATCAATGCCTTTCTTAAAATCAATACACAAGTATATTTTTTAAAACCTGCAGATTTAGTTAATATTCCCTGCGAACATTAATTTATTTTAACTAGGCAAATTGTGTCACTTCTCTTGCGTTCTGTGCAAGCAGAGTCAGGGGATATGCAGCAGTTTGGGCCACCTGGCTCGTTGCGAACTGTGTGAAGACCATTTCTTCCTAACAAAGACCGTAATTAATTTGCCTGAATTTTACATAATTATGACATAACATTGAAGGTTGTGCAATGTAACAGCAATATTTAGACTTATGGATGCCACCCGTTCGATAAAATACAGAACGGTTCCGTATTTCACTGAAAGAATAAACATTTTGTTTTCAAAATGATCGTTTCCGGATTTGACCATATAAATGACTTAAGGCTCATATTTCTGTGTGTTATTATGTTATAATTAAGTCTATGATTTGATAGAGCAGTCTGACTGAGCGGTGGAAGGCAGCAGCAGGCTCGTAAGCAGTCATTCAAACAGCATTTTCCTGCATTTGCCAGCAGCTCTTCGCAATGCTTGAAGCACAGCGCTGTTTATGACTTCAAGCCCATCAACTCCCGAGATTAGGATGGCAATACTATAGTGCCTATAAGAACATCCAAGTCAAAGGTTAATGAAATACAAATCGTAGAGAGAAAAATAGTCCTATAATAACGACAACCTAAAACTTCTTAACTGGGAATATTGAAAACTCATGTTTAAAAGAAACCACCAGCTTTCATATGTTCTCATGTTCTGAGCAAGGAACTTAAACGTTAGCTTTTATACATGGCACATATTGCACTTTTACTTCTCCAACACTTTGTTTTTGCATTATTTAAACCAAATTGAACATGTTTCATTATTTGAGACTAAATAGATTTTATTTATGTATTTTATTAAATAAAAGTGTTCATTCAGTATTGCTGTAATTGTCATTATTACAAATAAAATGAAATTTAAATGTAAAAAATTATAAAATAAAATTTAAAAATTGGCCGATTAATCTGTATCGTAGTTGAAAAACAATCATAATCGGTCGACCTCTAGCTAAGTTGTTTATTTCTCCTTAATCTATACACAATACGCCATAATGACAAAACAAAAACAGGATTTTAGAAATTTGGGCAGATTTATTCCAAATAAAAAACTGAAATCTCACATTTACATAAGTATTCAGACCCTTTACTCAGTACTTTATTGAAGCACCCTTTGCAGCAATTACAGACTAGAGTCTTCTTGGGTATGACTCTACAAGCTTGGTACACCTGTATTTGGGGAGTTTCTCCCATTCTTCTCTGCAGATCCTCTCAAGCTCTGGCAGGTTGGATGGGGAGTGTCGCTGCACAGCTATTTTCAGGTCTCTCCAGAGACGTTTGATCGGGTTTAAGTCCGGGCTCAGGCTGGGCCACTCAAGCACATTCAGAGACTTGTCCAGAAACCACTACAGTCCAGTGGTGTAAAGTACTTAAATAAAAAACACTTAAGTACTACTTAAGTAGTTTTTTGGTGTATTTGTACTTTACTATTTATATTTGACAACTTTAACTTTACCACATTCCTGAAGAAAATAATGTAATTTTTACCTGATACCCAAAAGTACTCATTACATTTTGAATGCTTAGCAGGACATAGAACATTGTCAAATTCACGCACTGAGTGTTGGAGTGTGCCCCTGGCTATTCATAAATGTTAAAACATGAAAATGGTGCCGCCTGCTTTGCTTAATAGAAGGAATTTGAAATGATCTATACTTTTACTTTTGATACTTAAGTAGTATATTTAGAACCAAATACTTTCTCAGGTAGTATATTACTGGGTGACTTTTACTTGAGTAACTTTCTATTAAAAAGGCATCTATACTTTTACTCAAGTAGGACAATTGGGTACTTTTTCCACCACTGCTCCTATGCTGTCTTGGCTGTGTGCTTAGGGACGAGGCCCTGAGCGCTCTGGAGCAGGTTTTCATAAAGGTTCGCTCTGTACTTTGCTCTGTTCATCTTTACCTAGATCCTGACTAGTCTCCCAGTCCCTGCCGCTGAAAAACATCCCCACAGCATGCAACCACCACCATGCTTCACCGTAGCGATGGTGCCAGGTTTCCTCCAGACGTTACGCTTGGCATTCAGGCCAAATAGTTTGATATTGGTTTCCATCAGACCAGAGAATCATGTTTCTCATGTTTCGGAGTCCTTTGGGTGCCTTGTGGCAAACTCCAAGCGGGCTGTCATGTGCCTTTTACTGAGGAGTGGCTTCCGTCTGGCCACTCTACCGTAAAGGACTGATTGGTGGAGTGCTGCAGAGATGGTTGTCCTTCTGGAAGGTTCTCCCATATCCACAGAGGAACTTTGGAGCTCTGTCAGAGTTACCATTGGGTTCTTGGTCACCACCTGACCAAGACCCGTCTCCCCCGATTGCTCAGTTTGGCCAGGCGGCCAGCTCGAGGAAGTCTTGGTGGTTCCAAATGTCACGCCCTGGCCTTAGTTATCTTTGTTTTCTTTATTATCTTGGTTAGGTCAGGGTGTGACATGGGGGATTTAAGTATTTTGTCTGGTCTAGGGGTTTTGTATGTTTATGGGGCTGTGTCCTTTCTAGGTAGTTTTGTATGTCTATGATTGCCTAGATTGGTTCTCAATTAGAGGCAGCTGTCTGTCGTTGTCTCTGATTGGTAACCATATTTAGGCAGCCATGTTCTTTGGGTATTTTGTGGGTGATTGTCTTCTGTCTGTGTCATTGCACCAGATAGGACTGTTTCGGTTTTCACTTTTGTTGTTTTGTAGTGTTCTCATGTATGGTCTTGATTAAACATGTTGAACTCTAACCACGCTGCATTTTGGTCCTCCTCTCCTTCAGCGGAAGAAAACCGTTACACCAAACTTCTTCCATTTAAGAATGATGGAGGCCACTGTGATCTTGGGGACATGCAATGCTGCAGAAATGTTTTGGTAACCTTCCTCAAATCTGAGACAAAACACTATCCTGACTAGAAGCTCTACGGACAATTCCACCTTGTGGCTTGGTTTTTGCTCTGACAGGCACTGTCAACTGGGGGACCTTATAGACAGGTGGGCGTCTTTCCAAATCATGTCCAATCAATTGAATTTACCACAGGTGGACTCCAATCAAGTTGTAAAAACATCTTAAGGAAGATCAATTGAAACAGGATGCACCTGAGCTCAATTTCGAGTCTCATAGGAAAGAGTCTGAATACTTATGTAAATAAGATATGTTTATTTTAAATAAATTGGCAAACATTTCTAAAAACGTGTTTTTGGTTTGTCATTTTGGGTTATGTCTCACCAGGGCTGATGGTCGAAATCGCGTTTATCGTCGGAGGAGTGGTCGTTACATCGAGGCATGTCCTCTGGAGCGGGATCGATTTGGAGGTGGAGGGTCCGTCATGCTCTGGGGCAGTGTGTCACAGCATCATCGGACTGAGCTTGTTGTCATTGCCGGCAATTTCAACGCTGTGCGTTACAAGGAAGACATCCTCCTCCCTCATGTGGTACCCTTCCTGCAGGCTCATCCTGACATGACCCTCCAGCATGACAATGCCACCAGCCATACTGCTCGTTCTGTGCGTGATTTCCTGCAAGACAGGAATGTCAGTGTTCTGCCATGGCCATTGAGCACGTCTGGGACCTGTTGGATTGGAGGGTGAGGGCTAGGGCCATTCCCCCCAGAAATGTCCGGGAACTTGCAGGTGCCTTGGTGGAAGAGTGGGGGTAACATCTCACAGCAAGAACTGGCAAATCTGGTGCAGTCCATGAGGAGGAGATGCACTGCAGTTCTTAATGCAGCTGGTGGCCACATCAGATACGGACTGTTACTTTTGATTTTGACCCCCCTTTGTTCAGGGACACATTCCATTTCTGTTAGTCACATGTCTGTGGAACTTGTTCAGTTTATGTCTCAGTTATTGAATCTTGTTATGTTCATGTTCACAAATATTTACACGTTAAGTTTGCTGAAAATAAACGTTGACAGTGAGAGGACGTTTATTTTTTTGCTGAGTTTATTTAATCAATTTTAGAGTAAGGCTGTAACGTGGAAAAAGGTGACTGAATACTTTCTGAAAGCTCAGTACATCAAGCTGCCTCGCACAACAGAAACATTTCTGTAATTTAGCAGACACTTATCTAGATCGACTTACATTCAACTAAGGCAGATAAGGTAAACAGAAGCCGTTCTAACTCAGACAAAACTTACATCAAAAACAACGGTCCAACTTTCACACCATCCTTAGTAGTTAACAAAGGCCTTAAGTCATCTAGATCTGTGAATTAACCTACCAGCTGCTTTGTTGATCTGTTCTGTTTTCTGTCCTTCCGAGGCCAGGATCTGAGCTTGCTTGCGACCCTCAGCAACATTGATGGCTGCTTCCTTGTGACCTTCAGACTCCAGCACAGTGGCTCTCTTCTTACGCTCTGCCTCCACCTACACAACGGAAGGCAGTCAGAAAGGGTGTAAACATGCAAAACTGATAGGCTAAGTATTAATAATGTGCAATGTATCACTAATCTATAAATAAGATCATGCTCAGAAATAGTTTGAGGTTCAAGACCTGTCTCCCAGTTTGTTGGCAGCAGTGCCAGCCCCTCTCACCTGCATCTGCATGGACTCTTTGACACGTGGTGGAACATGTATATCCTTGATTTCATAACGAAGGCAACGGATTCCCCAATCATCTGACGCCTGGTTGATGGAGTGGACTATGTTGGTATTAAGGGTCTCTCTTTCCTGGAGAAATAGAGAAATATAAAACAAGGAAATTAGGTTAAAAAAAATATCACAAACACAATTTGTAAAAAAGAACCGAGACTCACCCTGAATACTTTGTCCAGGGTCAGTTTTCCCAGCTCTGACCGCATGGTGGTCTGGGCAAGTTGGGTGACAGCATACTCTGGGTCCTCAACTCCATAGCTGGCCTGGAAGGAAGTACATCTTGTAATCAATATCTACAAACAAAGCAAAAACTTCCATGAACAACAACCTCAAGAAATCATGGACTTCACAAACGTACCTTAAAAGGATCCAATATTCTAAGATAGAGGACTCCATCTATCTGTAGTGTCACATTATCTGTGGATGTAATCAGATATCGGTTAATTCCGAGACAAGGACTGACTGAGAATAATAAAGACTGGCTTACAGTGAAGCCAACAGTGACAGTTGTCACTCACCTAAAGAGACCGCAGACTGCTCTGGGACATCAATAACTATCTCTTTAAGACTTTGCACATAACGGATTTTGTCCAGTATTGGTATTAGGAAATTCAAGCCCTACAGATTATCCAGAAAGGTGAAAGACAAATTAGTAAATTGATCATTTTTATGCATTCGGGATATAAACTGTGAAATAGTGTGAAAGTAATTAAGGGTGCAGATCACTGGCTAATTGGAAAACAATGGTTAAATTACCGGCTCTAAGATGCGATGGAAGCGGCCCATCCTTTCCACAACCCAGGATTCTTGTTGTGGCACAAACAGAACCACAGTGTTCATGGGCAGACTGGACGCCCATCGCTGCTGGGCTTGTGTCACCCACAACGCTGGGACTGTGGGCACTGTTCTCTGGGAATGCTGGAGGGAAACAAAATCACCATCAATGTACATTACACATTGTTGCATCAGAAGGTTACTCCATGAGAGTTGCAACTTCAGAATCATCTTTATTCACCAAGTACATTTACACACTCAGAATTGTACTTGGTGATATGGTGCTGCTAGTGATAGACAACATTTAGAGACAACATTAAGAGACAGAATTTACAGTGTTTACATACATTATATACAAACAGGTAGAGAGAACATAGAGCTATAAGAGAATGAGTAGTGGCTGTACAGATATACAGTGGGTGTACAAATGTACTTGTCAATATAAATATTTCCAAAAGTAGAGAGATGAACAGAAACCGAGAAACATCTTGGCTCCTGGGGAAAAAACCCTGTGCTATGCTGGAGCACAGAACAAATCCAGAACAGGCTATAGGAGGCACACGATAGTTTAGGCTTACATTAAGCCTATATGAATCCTACCTTTTTAAGCACATCTCATGAGTAGCAGGCTCTTTTCCTTTCTGTAAGTGCCATTAAAATGTACCTAAACCTACTGTCAAGTTACCAGGTTGTTAGATAGCTAGGTAACATGACTGAACAACACTGTATATTATCAAACCAATAATTAGCGACCCAGGATTAGTTTAAGGTGTCCCTCGACATGGTTTGTGAAATTATATAAAATGAGTGTGAACCCCGATAGAAAGAAAAAAGGCTTCTCTGGTAATATGGCACATTTTTGGAACCATTTAGGCTAGAGAAAAGCCATTTTCTTTGCTGTAAAGCGGCAAGCATACCTGTCGCGGAGCGGTGCTTTTTCCATCTCCGACACTCAGAGGCTGCATGAGAGTGAGCTTGCAAAGGCTACTCAGACTGGTCAGTGCTCTTGGTTATAACAGGTGATGATACAAAGAGCAATGTTGATACATTGTAACAGAAGACTCATCAGGGTCTGCATCCCGGCTAAAGTATATATTTTTTCAAACTGACTGAGGAATAGATGCGAGCAGAGTGGACAGCGAGAAGCAGGTGAGTGAGGGCTGATAGGGGATGCGGTTGGCGATTACAGATGCCACAAATGATATGCACATGAAAGTGGATATTATTGGATCTGCACATACAAGAGACTAGCGAATGTAGTTTAAATTCAACTGAATTTATAAACAAAACTGACTTTATAAAGATAAAGAAGGCACAAGCATGTTCTTCAGATGGGTAGGGCTGAAAAAGTCAGTAGTATCTATCATATGAAATGGTATTCTAAAATGTTGGTTCATAAACGTTTTGGTACCATGATATTACCGTGCAACACTAAATATAATAGCACCAAAGAGCACAGATTTAGGTTTATAAACTCTAAAAACACCATTTGGCTAATGTGACAAATACAACTTGATTTGATTGTATTGTTGAGGGCATTTTCAACTGGCCAACGACATACACTACATGGCCAAAAGTGTGGACACCTGCTCGTCGTACATCTCATTCCAAAATCATGGGCATTATCATGGAGTTGGTCCCCTCTTTGCTGCTCTAACAGCATCCACTCTTCTGGGAAGGCGTTCCACTAGATGTTGGAACATTGCTGCAGGGACTTGCTTCCATTCAACCACAAGAGCATTAGTGAGGGCGGGCACTGATGTTGGGCGATTAGGCCTGGCTCACATCAGCTTTCCAATTCATCCCAAAGGTGTTAGATGGGGTTGAAGTCAGGGCTCCGTGCAGACCAGTCAAGTTCTTCCACATCAATTGACAAACCTTGCTTTATGCACAGGGGCTTTGTCATGCTGAAACAGGAATGGCCCTCCCCAAACTGCTGCCACAAAGTTGGAAGAACAGAATCATGTAGAATGTCATTGTATGCTTTAGCTTTAAGGTTTCCCTTCACTGGAACTTAGAGGCCTAGCCCGAAACATGAAAGACAGCCTCAGGCCATTATTCCTCCTTCGCAAAACTTTACAGTTGGCACTGTACATTGGGGCAGGTAGCGTTTTCCTGGCATCTGCTAAACCCAGATTTGTCTATCGGACTGCAAAATGGTGAAGCGTGATTCATCACTCCAGAAAACACGTTTCGGCTAGTTCTCTATCGGCGAGCTTTACACCACTCCAGCCGATGCTTGGCATTGCACATGGTGATCTTTGGCTTGTGTGCGGCTGTTCGGCCATGGAAACCCATTTCAAGAAACTCTCGACAAACAGTTGACATTGCTTCCAGAGGCAGTTTGGAACTCGGTGGCGAGTGTTCAAAACGGAGGACAGACTTGGTGGTCCCATTCAGTAAGTTTGTGTGGCCTACCACTTTGCGTTTCACCTTCACAACAACAGCACTTAAAGTACACCAGGGCAGTTTTAGCGGCGCAGATATTTGACGAACTGACTATATATATAATGTAACTAGTTATCTAGTTAGCTGACTAACATCTCAGTGAACACATGATAGCAAGGCAAGCTAGCTGGCGTACAGTAGCAAGCTAACTCAGTAGACTAACAGTAATTACCTAACGTTAGCTAGCTTGAATTAGCATGTGTCTTACCATTAAAAGGGCACCGCCAGTCCGGCACAATGTTCGGAACATTTTCTTAACGTAATTGTTGGCTGATATGTAGCTATGTGGTTTAGGTGAAATGAATGAATATTTGTTCATGTGTGACCCTCGGCCGATTCAGGAAACGAAGTTACAACATCAAATTGGTGCACTGGTTAAACACGTCCCCCTGTTGATAGGGGAAATGGAACTTTGGCGATTATCTTTTCAGATGATGCATAGTTTCCTGAAACAAATATACGTTTAAATTATTGTAAATATAATACAAAATACATTGTGAATGTTTAATATTTCTAACACTTTCAGATGTTTTTAATCATTGTTATGTAGGCCTTGACAATATTCCGAGTCTGAATTTCCAGCACTTTCCATATGTTGCGTCAGCATAGACCAGAGAAGCCTGTCTGTACTCTTGAGTTTTGATGCAGGAGGACATGAGACAAAGGAATGTGTAGTATTGGTGGAAAAAGTTGTGTGTGTAACAGTGGTGTAAAGTACTTAAGTAAAAATACTCTAAAGTACTAAAGTGTTTTGGTGTATCTGTACTTTACTTTTCTATTTCTATTTTTGACAACTTTTACTTCACTACATTCCTAAAGAAATGTATGTACTTTTTACTACATACATTTTTCCTGACACCCAAAAGTACTCTTTACATTTTGAATTCTTAGCAGGACAGAAAAATTGTCCAATTTGCACAGTTATCAAGAGAACATCCCTGGTCATCCCTACTGCATCTGATCTGGCGGACAAACTAAACACACATACTTTGTAAATTATGTTTGAGTGTTGGAGTATGCCCCTGGCTATCCGTAGATAAAATCTAATTAAAATAAACGGTGCCGTCTGGTTTGCTTAATATAAGGAATTTGAAATCATTATTTATTATTTTGAAACTTAAGTATATTTTAGCAAATACATTTACTTTTGATACTTACGTATATTTAAAACCAAATACATTTAGACTTTTACTCAAGTAGTATTTTACTGGTTGACTTTATTTTCTATGAAGGTATCTTTACTTTTACTCAAGTATGACAATTTGGTACTTTTTCCACTATTTGTGTGTAAACTGTTGGGGTGCCCATGATGCTGGAGATCAGAGGTGTCCATTGAGAGAAAGACAGGTTGAGGTTGCCAGGGTTAGAGTAGTGCAGAAGGTGTCGTATGCTGAGGCAGTGAAGAGAATAGAAGAGGAAAATGGGTCCAGGGTGAGGGATCCTAAGAGGATACCTGTGAGTAGGCCGAGGCCTATAGTGATATGAATAACGTGCTTCAGTAAGGTTGCTTATTTGCTGTTCATGGCCCTGGTTGTAGATTGTACCGCAGGAATGGAACGTAAATCACAGAGGATAGATGTTGTGGTGGCAGTTGCAGAGAAGTACTTGGGTGTCTTAGATTTACCTGCTGAAGAGTTACAGGATGTTTTGAACGATAGTGTTCCGTCCTCCCAGACTGCTGGCCTGGAGTAGGATCAGATAGGGCCAAAGTAGTGGAATAGTGGTGAGATTTTAATGTGTGCAGGGTTACTTGGTAGGGCAATGTTTTCACATTGTGTCATTAATTTGTACTACAGAATAGTAGGCTGATACACAGCCGATACAGTAGGTGGTAGCATGCAATTCTAAAAAAAAATTGCAGACCACAATAATACCAAAGAAGAAGTATATACCGGAAGTGGGGTTACAGCGAGAGGTGACCGTGTAGGGACATGCGCTTCTGCTCTGTTAGGCGCTGGCAGTTGAATGAATAGCTGAACTGGAGTCCCAATGAAGGTAAGAGGGAATATTATCGCACTGTGTGTACCTGAGGCACCTGTCTCGTTGCTGGCTCTCGTGTATACACTCGTTGTCGACAAGCCCCGTCTCAGAGAGGACAAAACGGAGCTCTACAAGGTCAGTAACGTTAGCTAGTAATTGTACAGGTTGGTACCTAGGCTAACTAGCACTAGCAACTGATAAGCGAAATGGCTGTTGCGTTTAAAACAGATCATGTAAATAGCTACGTGGTAACAAGTTACAAGTCCAGCTCGCTAACTTGAATTCTAACGAAACCAGTCTTAAAGTCTTACGGAAAAGACACGTCAGATAATTTAACTTTTTGGCCCATGGTTATGGATGCTATGGCGCCTCCTGTGTACCAGTAGCTAGCGAACGTTGGCCAGTTTGCTGTTACATAGAGGTTGAATCTGTACATATATTGCAAGATTCTACATTATTTTTAAATCACGTAGAAATGCTGCTATTATAGCAATTACCGTGATTATCAGTTGGCTATTGACATTTTTATGTCATGATCAAGATTTCAGCTACAACCAGCAAATTGTTTCTACACTCATGCATTTGGCCCATATACAGTCTATGATCTGTCCCTAGGATGAAGAGACTCCCCATCCTAGTTCTGCTCTTGTGGCTATGTGCCATGTTCTACATTGGCATCTTCCTGTTTGTGGGCGGCTTCCTGCTGGTGAGGCTGGAGGTCAACCGGACCAGCACCTGTGGGGATGTTTTGCTGCCAAGGGACCAGCAGGGGGACTTCTGCCAAGGACAGCCACGCTTCCGCAAGGCTGTGGTTCTCATCATAGACGCCCTGAAGATCGACTTTGCCCGCTTTGACCCCGCGAACAAAGAGCCCCGCCCTTTCGAGAACAAGCTGCCCGTGCTGGAGGAAGTGACCTCATCAAAGCCCTCCCATGCCCGCCTGTTCCCATTCCGTGCCGACCCCCCCACCACCACTATGCAGAGGATCAAGGGCTTCACCACAGGCTCCCTGCCCACCTTCATTGATGTGGGCAATAACTTTGCCTCCAGTGCCATCCTGGAGGACAACCTAGTTCACCAGCTAGCAGAAGTGGGTGAGTGACAGTCTATAAAGTCTGGCTCAATTCGCCATCCTGTAAGTAAAACATTCAAGGTTATGCTCAGAAAGGCACAGATGGACAAACATGACAAAAATTTGAACTCAGCTTTGCCTGATTATTCCCTTTCTTCTTTCTATAGGCAAGAGAGTGGTCTTCATGGGTGATGACACATGGGAAAGTCTCTTCCCAAAAAAGTTCCACCGTTCCCTGCCCTTCCCCTCTTTCAATGTCAAGGATCTGCACACAGTGGACAATGGAATTCTGCAGCACCTGTACAACATCAGTAAGCATTGGCAGACAGCCAGACACATTTGTATTTGTGGTGTACAGTATTGGCTTCTCCTTCACATCTCCCTTTCTCTCTCCTCTCTTCCTCAGTGGTAAGTGATGACTGGGATGTGCTGGTAGCTCACTTCCTGGGGGTGGATCACTGTGGCCACAGGTTTGGTCCTGACCACCCGGCCATGGCTGACAAGCTCACCCAGATGGATGGGGTCATCAGGTCAGTGGGAATTATAAGGTCTCCTGGCCACAGTAGCACTAGGCTATTTCATACTCTCTTAGATTCAGTAGTACAGAATGTAATATCAATGCCATTTTAAAGAACTATCTTTAGGATTGCATTTGTACAATGCTCTCTAAAATACTGTGTGCGGTATGTCAGATGACATACCATGGCTCTACCAGTCTGACCATTGTTTTGTCCCCAAGATCTGTGCTTGATCGGCTGCAGAATGACACCCTGTTAGTGGTTATGGGAGATCACGGTATGACAGATACTGGTGACCACGGGGGGGAGAGCCAGAAGGAGACTGATGCTGCCATCTTCCTCTACAGCCCCTCTCCCCTCTTTCCAGCATCCCCTTCCAAGGTGAGTATAGCAGCTGCACATTCCCACCATTCCTATAATATCCTCAACAATCATGATATGAATAGTGAGTGTTGCATTGATCATTCCACATTGAATGACCCTTGTTTTGTTTCTGTCTCCCTGTAGAGTGATCCTGAGGTGGTGCCCCAGACAGACCTGGTGCCTACTCTGGCCCTGCTCCTGGGCATCCCCATCCCCTACAGCAGTGTGGGACAGGTCCTGCTGCCTCTGTTCCCTGCAGAAAGCCAGACAGGGGGTGCACCAGCAGGTCTCAGCCAGGCAGAGGCACTGTGGATCAATGCCAAACAGGTAATCCCAAAGATCTGTTATCATATCAGATGCACACGTGATGTATGTTGAACATTACAATTGACTGCACATTTATGTGCATATTCTAACCATGAATACGAGTTTATATTAATTTGGATTATTAAGTGTTGTACTTCTGGTAAACTTCTGTACTTATTTGATACTATAACATGGAAAATGAGTCAGTACTAGAATTGTTGTTACTTTCAGTACTTCTCTCACATCATCTACTGATTTGAGAGAGGATCAACTCTATCAGTGCATCTGATGTCCCCTTATAGCCCGAGCTCACTGTACCTGCTCCACTTATTTATTGCTAGCTTTAGCCTGTACTGAGGAACCGCTTCCCTCACTGGGAGTCTGGGCTGCATGTTAGCTCCTCACTCATGCTACACTGAAGTTAAAACACTTCAATAATATGGCATGTAGAAATGTTGCAATTGTTCAGAAAGCAATTTACAACACTTTACAATGCAAGAAGATACAGGTAGCTTCCAGCTTTGTAGGCAAACGTTCCTTGCTAGTTTACAGGTGAAGCTAACATCAATTCATGACCCTTGTACTTTTTGATAATATGCAAACCATAATGCAAAATATGTTGATTTTTTAAAGCTCATTGTCACAAAAAACAGTCATTGCCAAAACATTTATTCATTCACTTTATCTCCTTCGCATCAGCCACGATTCTCCTGTCTCTCACTTTGTGTGTGAATTAATTAATTAGTTCTTAGAGACATCTCGCACTTCTATTCAAATGTTGTTCATCAGTTAAATACAATAAGTCCCAAATGGAAAGGAAACTGATTGTTTTATGTCTATAGCCTTTTGAAATCCAGCTCAAGCTCAATAACTCAATGCATGCACACACTCCTATTGAATATGCATTCACTTGAAATGTGGATAGGCTACATATTGATTGACTCAATTTATTTTGGGGCGGCAGGGTAGCCTAGTGGTTAGAGCGTTGGATTAGTAACCGGAAGGTTTCAAGTTCAAACCCCGAGCTGACAAGGTTATTAGGTTATCTGTCGTTCTGCCCCCCACTGTTCCTAGGCCGTCATTGAAAATAAGAATTTGTTCTTAACTGACTTGCCTGGTTAAATAAATAAATAAAATAAATATTTACCATTCAAATAAATAATAAATTAATGTAGTTATACTGAACAGAAATATAAACGCAACAATTTCAGTCAATTTAAATTTATTCATTAGGCCACGCCTAATGGGGAGCCAGGCGTAGCCAATCAGAAGGTTTTTCCCCACAAAAGGACTTTATTACAGACAGAAATACTCTTCAGTTTCAGACGATCCTACAGGTGAAGAAGCCGGAGGTCCTGGGCTGGCATATGTCATGATCAAGCTGTTTATTCAGCTTCTTGATATGTCACAGGATTATCTTGGCAAATGAGAAATGCTCACTAACAAGGATGTAAACAAATTTGTGCACAACATTGGAGAGAAAGCAATTTGTGTGAATGGATAATTTCTGCAATCTTTTATTTCAGCTCATGAAACATGGAACCAACCCTTTACATGTTGCGTTTTATATTTTTGTTCAGTATATATTGGTAAAAACAAAGTCAAATTGATTGTAAAATTGATTCATTAATGCATACATGGCTATCTCTGAAAAATGTCTAATAATATTGAACTCAAGAGATCTTTCTGGATCAAGTCCCGTTCTGTGACTTTGGCTAATACGTCTTGTTTTGACGTGGTATCGGGCATGGTAATGCTAAACCTGGTGTCGGTATCAAAGCCAAAATTCTGGTATCGTGACTACCCAAATTATAAATTTGACCCTTTTTGTCTTTTTAAAGGTCAACCGTTTCCTAGAGACCTATTCCAGCATGGCCAAAGACATCCCTCCAGAGAGTCTGTCTCAGCTGCAGGCAGACTTCTCCCGCCTCTCCTCCAATTACCTCAGCACCGTCAAAGAGGGCCGCTCTCCCACCCCAGAACTAGTGGCCTCCCTGCAGGGGTACCTGACCTCTGTCCGGGACACCTGCCGCGCCACCTGGGCCCACTTCAACCCAGCCAAGATGGCTGCCGGCATAGCTGTCCTGGCGTGTGCCTGTGTGCTGTGTTACGTCCTCTCTGAGATGTCCTCTGTGCTGGTGAGGGAGAGTGGTCTGCTGAGGGTCCCTCTGGTGGCAGCCACTGTGGTGGGGGTGTGTGTGGCTGCAAGTCAGCTGTTCACCCAGGGCTATGCTGAGGGGTCCTGGTGCCTGGCGGCTGCAGCCCTCTCCTCTGAGGTACTGGTCCTCTGGAGAGCCCAACAGGCCAGGAAGACTACAGCGGCTGAGGGTGGAGAGGTGGCCCCAAGACGTGGCTGGCTGACCCTGCCTCGCTTCTTATTAACCCCTCCCCTTCTGGTGCTCCTCCTGCGCTGTGCCTCCCTGCTCTCTGACAGCTATGTAATAGCAGAGGGCCGTGTGGTCACCTTTCTGCTTTTTTCCATGAGTCTTTATGTCCCCTTCCATCTCAACTGGGACGGCCTCCTGCTACCCCCTGTCCATGACCCCCTGAAACCCGCCGGGCTGCTGCCCTCCCCGGTTCTATCCCCCTTAGCCGTAAGGAGGGAGAGCAGTACCTTCCTGGCCTGCCTGGGGGTGTTAGTGGGCTCTCTCTACCTCTCCCTCTTCTTTCACGGCTGTCGTGAGGAGCAGGGCTCCTGCCAGCCCTCCCCGTTCCTCTCCCCCCTGTCACGGGTGCAGGACAGCCGTCTGAAGAACCTGCACTACATCCTGTCTCTGGCCTCTCTGGGCGCCTGGACCTACCTGCTGCGGCGCTGGCTGCGGCACTACGGCAACCTGAACAGCCCTGGTGGCACGGTGTTCACGGCCCGCTGGATCCTGCCTCTGCTGTCTGTCTGTTTGGGGCTCCACTGGGCTGTGGCTGCCACCCCAGAGGACAGCTTTCGGAACCTGGCTGAGCTGATCAGCTTGGGCCAGCGGGCCCTCCCTAGGGTTGCCTTCTCTCTGCTGGGCGTAGGGCTGGCGCTGCTATGGCTGGACCCGCTCACCGTATTTATCAAAAGCAGGGCTGCAACCCCTGTCCGAGGCCCTGTATCGCTCCCCCCACCCCGCTACCGGGCCAGCACGGGCATCAGCACCCAGGCAGAGCTGCACCACCTTATCCCCCAGCTCTACCAGCGCATGCGCCGCTCCCTGGAGGATGGAGAACCAGCCAGGGTTCCTGAGGGGGGTGACCGGCCAGCCGTGGAGGCCTACGGGCTGGGTACGGTCTACTCAGCCCCCGTGGTCCTGCTGTGCGGCCTGCTAGGGCTGGGCCTGCTGCTGCTGCATCCAGAGGGCATGTCCCTGTCCTTCCTGCTGCTGCTCCTGGAGATGGGAGCCCTGCTGCAGATTCACGCCTCCTCCACTACCCTCAACGCCCTGCAGGGGTCGCACTCTGGTAAGCTGCTCACAGTGTGTGATCAATGGTCTGACTATTTGGTCCTCTTTTCATCTTCAATAACATGCCTGTAATTTTACTTTTGCATATGTTGAATGTTTGTCTCGAACTAACTACTAGAGATACTAATGATTATGGATTTATCTTATTTGCCTCTGACTTATTTGTACCCTGCCCTGAACTTTAGTAACTGTCACTGGCCGGCTACCACCCGGTTACACTACCATGCACCTTAGAGGCTGCTGCCCTATGTACATAGTCATTGAACACGGGTTACTTTAATAGTGTTTACGTACTGTTTTACCCACTTCATATGTATATACTGTATTGTAGTCAATGCCTATCCTATTTAACTATTGCTGTACATTATACTATTTTTCAGAATATACAGTGCCTTGCAAAAGTAGTCACCCCCCTTGACATTTTTCCTATTTTGCTGCCTTACAACCTGGAATTAAACTAGATTTTTTGAAGGGGTTGTGTCATTTGATTTACACAACATCCCTACCACTTTGAAGATGCAAATGTTTTTTCATAAAATGTTTTTTATTGTGAGACAAACGAGAAATAAGACCAAATAAACTGAACTTGAGTGTGCATAACTATTCACCCCTCCAAAATCAATACTTTGTAGAGCCACCCTTTGCAGCAATTACTGGTATGGGCAAAACTGCTCCAGCTCCTTCAAGTTGGATGGGTTCCGCTGGTGTATAGCAATCCAATCTTTAAATCATACCACATATTCTCAATTGGATTAAGGTCTGGGCTTTGACTAGGCCATTCCAATACATTTAAATGTTTCCCTTAAACCACTCGAGTGTTGCTTTAGCAGTATGCTTTGGGTCATTGTCCTGCTGAAGGTGAACCTCCGTCCCAGTCTCAAATCTCTGGAAGACTGAAACAGGTTTCTCTCAAGAATTTCCCTGTATTTGGCGCAATCCATCATTCCTTCAATTCTGACCAATTTCAAAGTCCCTGTAGATGAAAAACATTCCCGCAGCATGATGCTGCCACCCCCATGCTTCACTGTGGGGATGGTATTCTTGGGGTGATGGTATTCTTGGGGTGATGAGAGGTGTTGGGTTTGTGCCAAACATAGCATTTTCCTTGATGGCCAAAAAGCTCAATTTTAGTCTCATCTGACCAGGGTACCTTCTTCCATATGTTTGGGGAGTCTCCCCCATGCCCTTTGGCGAACACCAAACGTGTTTCCTTATTTTTTTCTTTAAGCAATGGCTTTTGTCTGGCCAATCTTCCATAAAGCCCAGCTCTGTGGAGGGTAGGCTTAAAGTAGTCCAGTGGACAGATACTCCAATCTCCGCTGTGGAGCTTTGTAGCTCATTCAGGGTTATCTTTGGTCTCTTTTTTGCCTCTCTGATTAATGCCCTCTTTGCCTGGTCTGTGAGTTTTGGTGGGCGGCCCTCTTGGCAGGTTTGTTGTGGTGCATAATCTTTAATTTAATGGTACTCCGTGGGATGTTAAAAGTTTCAGATATTTTTTTTATAACCCAAACCTGATCTATACTTCTCCGACTTTGTACCTGACCTGTTTGGAGAGCTCCTTGGTCTTCGTGGTGCTGCTTAGTGGTGTTGCAGACTCTGCGGCCTTTCAGAGCAGGTGTATGTATATATATATATATATATATATATATACTGAGATCATGTGACCGATCATGAGACACTTAGATTGCACACAGGTGATCTTTATTTAACTAATTATGTAACTTCTGAAGGTAATTGGTTGCACCAGATCTTATTTAGGGGCTTCATAGCAAAGGGGGTGAATACATGTGCACACACCAATTCCCCCCCCCCCCCCCCCATTTCACTTCACCAATTTGGACTATTTTGTGTATGTCCATTACATGAAATCCAAATAAAAATCCATTTAAATTACAGGTTGTAATGCAACTAAATAGGAAAAACGCCAAGGGGGATGAATAAATTTGCAAGGCACCTTATATATACAGTGCCTTGCGAAAGTATTCGGCCCCCTTGAACTTTGCGACCTTTTGCCACATTTCAGGCTTCAAACATAAAGATATAAAACTGTACTTTTTTTGTGAAGAATCAACAACAAGTGGGACACAATCATGAAGTGGAACGACATTTATTGGATATTTCAAACTTTTTTAACAAATCAAAAACTGAAAAATTGGGCGTGCAAAATTATTCAGCCCCTTTACTTTCAGTGCAGCAAACTCTCTCCAGAAGTTTAGTGAGGATATCTGAATGATCCAATGTTGACCTAAATGACTAATGATGATAAATACAATCCACCTGTGTGTAATCAAGTCTCCGAATAAATGCACCTGCACTGTGATAGTCTCAGAGGTCCGTTAAAAGCGCAGAGAGCATCATGAAGAACAAGGAACACACCAGGCAGGTCCGAGATACTGTTGTGAAGAAGTTTAAAGCCGGATTTGGATACAAAAAGATTTCCCAAGCTTTAAACATCCCAAGGAGCACTGTGCAAGCGATAGGACAACAATCAGTCGTATATTGCACAAATCTGGCCTTTATGGAAGAGTGGCAAGAAGAAAGACATTTCTTAAAGATATCCATAAAAAGTGTTGTTTAAAGTTTGCCACAAGCCACCTGGGAGACACACCAAACATGTGGAAGAAGGTGCTCTGGTCAGATGAAACCAAAATGGAACTTTTTGGCAACAATGCAAAACGCTATGTTTGGCGTAAAAGCAACACAGCTGAACACACCATCCCCACTGTCAAACATGGTGGTGGCAGCATCATGGTTTGGGCCTGCTTTTCTTCAGCAGGGACAGGGAAGATGGTTAAAATTGATGGGAAGATGGATGGAGCCAAATACAGGACCATTCTGGAAGAAAACCTGATGGAGTCTGCAAAAGACCTGAGACTGGGACGGAGATTTGTCTTCCAACAAGACAATGATCCAAAACATAAAGCAAAATCTACAATGGAATGGTTCAAAAATAAACATATCCAGGTGTTAGAATGGCCAAGGCAAAGTCCAGACCTGAATCCAATCGAGAATCTGTGGAAAGAACTGAAAACTGCTGTTCACAAATGCTCTCCATCCAACCTCACTGAGCTCGAGCTGTTTTGCGAGGAATGGGAAAAAATTTCAGTCTCTCGATGTGCAAAACTGATAGAGACATACTCCAAGCGACTTACAGCTGTAATCGCAGCAAAAGGTGGCGCTACAAAGTATTAACTTAAGGGGGCTGAATAATTTTGCACGCCCAATTTTTCAGTTTTATATATATATATATATATATCAGTACCAATCAAAAGTTTGGACACACTTATTCATTCCAGGGCTTTTCTTTATGTTTGCAATTTTCTACATTGTACAATAATAGTGAAGACATAAACTATGAAATAACACATGGAATTTAACAAATGTTATCTATTTTAGATTCTTCAAAGTGTCCACCTTTTGCCTTAATTACAGCTTTGCACACTCTTGTCATTCATTCAGCCAGCTTCGTGAGGTAGTCACCTGGAATGCATTTCAATTAGCAATTGTGACTTGTTAAAAGTTAATTTGTGGAATTTCTCTCCACCTTAATGCATTTGAGCCAATCAGTTGTGTTGTGACAAGGTAGGGGTGGTATACAGAAGGTAGCCATATTTTGTAAACTACCAAGTCTATATTATGGCAAGAACAGCTCAAATAAGCAAAGAGAAACAGTCAAGCTCAGTCAATCCAGATAATTTCAAGAACATTGAAAGTTTCTTCAAGTGCAGTCATAAAAATCATCAAGCGCAGTGATGAAACTGGCTCTCATGATGACTGCCACAGGAAAGGAAGAGCCAGAATTACCTCTGCTGCTGAGGATACTTTCATTAGAGTTACCAGCCTCAGAAATAGCAGCCCAAATAAATGCTTCACAGAGTGTCTTTGTGAGATGCAGAGTAGGTGAACGGATGTTCTCCCCATGTGTGGTTCTCACCGTGAAGTATGGAGGAGGTGGTGTGGGGGTGCTTTGCTGATGACACGGTCAGTGATTCATTTAGAATTCAATGCACACTTAACCAGCATGGCTACCACAGCATTCTGCAGCGATATGCCATCCCATCTGGTTTGCGCTTAGTGGGACTATCATTTGTTTTTCAACATGAAAATGACCCCAAACACACCTCCAGGCTGTGTAAGGGCTATTTGACCAAGAAGGAGAGTGATGGAGTGCTACATCAGATGACCTGGCCTCCACAATCACATGACCTCAACCCAATTGAGATGGTTTGGGATGAGTTGGGCCGCAGAGAGAAGGAAAAGCAGCCAACAAGTGCTCAGCATACGTGGGAACTCCTTCAAGACTGTTTGAAAAGCATTCCAGGTGAAGCTGATTGTCAGAATGCCTTGACAGCTTTGCACACTCTTGGCAAAGGGTGGCTACTTTGAAGAAATCTCAAATATATTTTTCTCAACACTTTGTTTTGGTTACTACATGATTCCATATGTGTTATTTAATAGTTTTGATGTCTTCACTATTATTCTACAATGTAGAATGTAGTAAAAATAAGAAAACCCTTGAATGAGTAGGCATGTCCAAACTTTTGATGTGTGTGTGTGTGTCTCACACAGAAAAAAAACGATTTAATCAAATGTTAGAATAAGGCTGTAATGTAACAACGTGGAAAAAGTCGAGGGGGCTAAATACTTTCCGGGTGCACTGTACATACACAACCGTTCAAAGGTTTGGGGTCACTTAGAAATGTCCTTGTTTTCTATGAAAACATACATGAAATGAGTTGCAAAATGAATAGGAAATATAGTCAAGACGTTGACAAGGTTATAAATTAGGATTTTTAATTGAAATAATTGTCCTTCAAACTTTGCTTTCATCAAAGAATACTCCATTTGCAGCAATTACAGCCTTGCAGACCTTTGTCATTTTAGTTGTCAATTTGTTATGGGGATCTCTAGAGATTTCACCCCATACTTCCTGAAGCACCTCCCACAAGTTGGATTGGCTTGATGAGCACTTCTTACGGTAAATACGGTAAAGCTGCTCCCACAACAGCTGAATAGGGTTGAGATCCAGTGACTGTGCTGGCCACTCCATTATAGACAGAATACCAGCTGACTGCTTCTCCCCTAAATAGTTCTTGCATAGTTTGGAGCTGTGCTTTAGGTCATTGTCCTGTTGTAGGAGGAAATTGGCTCCAATGAAGCGCCTTCCACAGTGTATGGCGTTGCAGAATGGAGTGATAGCCTTCCTTCTTCAAGATCCCTTTTACCCTGTACAAATCCCCCACTTTACTGCCACCAAAGCACCCCAGACCATCACATTGCCTCCACCATGCTTGACAGATGGCGTCAAGCACTCCTCCATCACATCTTCTCATTTTTCTGCCTCTCACGAATGTTCTTCTTTGTGATCCAAACACCTCAAACTTCGATTCGTCTGTCCATAACCCTTTTTTCCAATCTTCCTCTGTCCAGTGTCTGTGTTCTTTTCCCCATCTTAATCTTTTATTTTTATTGGCCAGTCTGAGAGATGGCTTTTTCTTTGGAACTCTGCCTAGAAGGCCAGCATCCCAGAGTCGTCTCTTCACTGTTGACATTGAGACTGGTGTTTTACTGGTACTATTTAATGAAGCTGCCAGTTGAGGACTTGTGAGGCGTCTGTTTCTCAAACTAGACACTCTAATGTACTTGCCCTCTTGCTCAGTTGTGCACCGAGTCCTCCCACTCCTCTTTCTATTCTGGTTAGAGCCAGTTTGCGCTGTTCTGTGAAGGGAGTAGTACACAGCGTTGCACGAGAGATTCAGTTTCTTGGCGATTTCTCGCATGGAATAGCCTTCATTTCTCAGAATAAGAATAGACAGACGAGTTTCAGAAGAAAATTCTTTATTTCTGGCCATTTTGAGTCTCTAATCAAACCCACAAACGCTGATGCTCCAGATACTCAACTGGTCTAAAGAAAATCAGTTGTATTGCTTCTTTAATCAGGACAACAGCTTTCAGCTGTGCTAACATAATTGCAAAAGGGTTTTCTAATGATCAATTACCCTTTTAAAATGATCAACTTGGATTACCTAACACAACATGCCAATGGAACACAGGAGTGATGGTTGCTGATAATGGGCCTATGTAGATATCCATATAAAATCCTCCGTTTCCAGCTACAATCGTCATTTACAACATTAACAACGTCTACACTGTATTTCTGATCAAGTTGATGTTATTTTAATGGACAAAAATGTGCTTTTCTTTCAAAAACAAGGACATTTCTAAGTGGCCCCTAAACTTTGAACGGTAGTGTGCATACCTAGATACATAAATGCATACAGACAGACAGACAGACTCCGACATTGCTCGTCCTAATATTTCTTAATTCCATTCTTTTACTTTTTCGATTTGTGTGTATTGTTAGATATTACTGCACTGTTAGAGCTAGAAACACTAGCATTTCGCTACACCTGCAATAACATTTGCTAAATATGTGTGTGCGACCAATAAGGTTTTACTTTGATTTGACTTGTCTCTCCCTCTGCCAGGTGGCTTTTCTGTGCCCTGGACCCCGGTAATGCTGTGGTCCCTGGCTGCCACTCAGTTCTTCCATGCCACAGGCCATCTGCCTACGTTCCCATCCATCCAGTGGGCTGCTGCCTTTGTGGGCTTCCCTGGTGGGCACACGGGCACCATACTCCCCGCTTCACTGGTCACCCTCAACACCTTCTCCTCACACATCCTCTTTGCAGGTACTCACCCGTTTACTGTGTTGTACAGTAAGAATTCTAATGTATTTAGGTTGATTGACATCGTGGTTAATGTGGCTATAATCATATCCCTCCTGACATTATTTCAGTCTATGCGTAATACCGTACCACACTTCAATACTGACAACCTCTTAAGTTAATTGATGGCTACACAGTGTACCTGAATATTGATCATGAATATGATGCTCAGTTTATGCTGATGTGTCTGTATGTTTGTGAATACAGTGGCTTGTCCGCTGCTTCTCTTCTGGCCGCTGGTGTGTGAGGTGCGAGGGGGACGAGGAGGAAGAGGGGGGGGTGGGGAGGAAGGAGAGGACAATGCTATCATGGAGATGAGACTAAGGGAGAGTCCCCAGCAGTTCAGCTCTGCCCTTCTACAGCTCGCAACACGCTACCTCTTCATTAACGGGGCACAGGTAAGCACTATTAGAATAATGGCATGAATATTTACATTTTTATTTAAATAACCAAAATATTGCTCTTGACTAATCAGAATGATGCAAAATGTCACAAACACAGTTGTTTTCTGGGTGCTATTCTCCGGTAGTTTCTGGCTAACAGAAGCATAGGCTAACAGCAACAGTGAAAGAGAAGTCTGGCGTTTGCCATTGTAGAACTGATTCTGTTCTGGTGAGAGTTTTGCATTGATCTGTGTCAGGTCTCTGTTGGTGCGTGCCTGTAGGCTAATTGTTGTTTGAAGTGGGGAAAATAGCATATCGTTGTCAGGGCTAACCGGAGGGATAAATGCTGTAATAGTATAAAATGCCCTTTCATGTAAAACATAACCCAGAGTCCATGAGAAAGACAATGATATTAAAATAATCACTTTGTGTGTCCTCAGAAATGTAGGCTACATTTACAGCTGTAAATAGTGTACTGTCAGCCATGTGACATCTGAAGCAGCAGTAGCTCAATGGACCGTACATAAACACTACATTTTTTTAGTTTTTATTAAATTAAGAATTTCATGAAAATATGCTTGTGTGTAACAAAGTAACTTGGACCATTTCAGTTAGACAACGTTTTAAAATAGACCTACGTTTATCAAAATGAATACACTCACAAGTGTTTGAATAATAACGTCCATTCGGATAGTAGAATTACCATGCCCATCCCTAACACACACGCTACTGCTCTGCCATTGACTCAGGACCTCTTCTCCCCTCTTTCAGGTCTTTGCATCAGTCTGTGCAGCTGCTATCCTCAGGAGACATTTAATGGTGTGGAAGGTTTTTGCACCCAAGTAAGTATCTTTACCAACTCACAGTAACCACAGTATTGGCTTTGTGTCATTCCTTCCTACTCTGTGTTACTGGGTTTGTCCCTGGTCATGCTCTCAAAATGTGTCATCTGTCTTCTCTAGCATGCTATTAAGCATTATGTCTTCTCTAACATGTTTCCTATATATTTGCAGGTTGATGTTTGAGGCCTCAGGGTTCCTGGTGAGCAGTGTGTTTGTGCTGGTGGGGGTGACCCTGGTGATGAGGGTGGACGTGGCAGTGGGGCGCTGGTTTAAGAGACTCCTCCCTGACACGTCTGGGTAGAGCTGCTATTGCACTGTTGCAATTGACCAGGGCCCACTGTAAGGCACCCTACACTGTACATCCCTCTCTGGTTCTGGGGGGGTGCAAGGATGGTGGGGGGGGGGGGGGTCCTGGGGTGACCCAGGGGAATTCGCCATAAGGGCAGCCGTAAGTATCTAGAGGGACTGAGGTGTTTGGGTGACTTGTCCTCTCAAACTCAACTTCAGTGTAGGCTGTATGATGTCAACAAAGGTGCTCTCTCCTCTTGCTCTGTCAATGCAGACGGACCACAATGGAACTGAATGGTTGAACTTTTCACATCCATCCTCAAAATGACAAACTCTAAAACCATTGAAGAACATCTGTAATACTCCACTTTATTCTCCTTGGTCATGTATGGGACAGATCCAAGCCTTCACAGCATTACCCTCCATTGTATTGCCTATCGGGTGGCCAGTTAATGAGGCTGTTTACAGAGTGGATGGGAAAGGGGCCTATGGGACCCACAATGCTCTCTGGCTCATGCTCAGTTATGTATGACAGGTCAACAGGAAATGGGTGGATAGTGTGCAAAAAGCAATGAAATTAATCCATCCCAACAAAGTGCATTATGTCTGTCATCTCAAGTGTCTGCTGAAGGAAATGTTCAATTCTTCTGTTTTTATCGTTTTTATATTTAAAACTGGTGGTTTCTTACTGCCAACACTGACGATTATATTACAATATTTCACAGCATCAGCAATAACTGTCTTAATTCATCTCGAATAACAGTATGATTTATAATAATGTTTTCTAATCCCAAATATACAGGTCAGTAGTCTTGTGAGCCAATAAAGCACCTTTTCCCTTGGACAGGATGGCTTTAATGAATGCCTTGTGTGATGTGACTTGTTGGATGAAAAAAAAAAAGTTGAAATTGAGGACATAAGCATTGACTGTTTTTATTTATTTCTCTGTGGTAGGTACAGTGTTCTGTAGGTCACTGGACAAGGACATGTTACATTTCTCAGCTCTAGTCTACAATGCATGAAACTGAAGGGATGTAATTTGAGCTCAGGTTGAATTTGCCCCAATGCAATAGAGCTCCCTTGCTCAAGCTGTCTAAGTGAATGATTGATGTCTACTTCTCTTGGCGGAAGGTAGTGGGTACTATATTTATGCCAATCTGAGTCATGCCTTGTTATAAGTGTTGGTGAGTTGATAGGTTCAGTTGCCATAGATTTTTTTCGTTACAAATACTTTTGTTTAATATAACCAATGAACTAAATTGATCTTATTGTGAAACTCAAATTAAATAGTTTGTACATTTATGAAAGTGTTTGTCCCGCTTTAAATTGTTTAGCTTATACTGTTTTCAAAAATCCTTCATAAGCACTGTGTTACAAAGCATCCATAACAGTATGTCATGCTTTATAAAGGGTTCACAAATGTGACATGTTTTGATGAAGGATTGCATACACTCTAAAGTAAGGTCACATTACACCTAATCTCATTCCAAGACACTATCGGCCAAATGTGTGGACGGTCTGGTGTACCAACGCATCACACTTGGCCTTCATTAGTTAGGTTTCAAATCAAATAAATAGTGGAAATGGCCAGGGTGTAGCCATAATTTTTTAGACTTACTTTACTCTGTAAGGTCACTCCTGTAGAATTCTCTGGTCACTCCCACTAAGGCCAACTCTGAATGATTGATATCCCAGGCTTATACAGTGGGGCAAAACCGTATTTAGTCAGCCACCAATTGTGCAAGTTCTCCCACTTAAAAAGATGAGAGGCCTGTAATTTTCATCATAGGTACACTTCAACTATGACAGGCAAAATGAGGGGAAAAAAATCCAGAAAATCACATTGTAGGATTTTAAATGAATGTATTTGCAAATGATGGTGGAAAATAAGTATTTGGTCAATGACAAAAGTTTATCTCAATACTTTGTTATATACCCTTTCTTAGCAATGACAGAGGTCAAACGTTTTCTGTAAGTCTTCACAAGGTTTTCACACACTGTTGCTGGTATTTTGGCCTATTCCTCCATGCAGATCTCCTCTAGAGCAGTGATGTTTTGGGGCTGTTGCTGGGCAACATGGACTTTCAATAATTTTCTATGGGGTTAAGATCTGGAGACTGGCTAGGCCACTCCAGGACCTTGAAATAGTTCTTACGAAGCCACTCCTTCGTTGCCCAGGCGGTGTGTTTGGGATCATTGTCATGCTGAAAGACCCAGCATCTTCAATGCCCTTGCTGATGGAAGGAGGTTTACACTCAAAATCTCACGATACATGGCCCCATTCATTCTTTCCTTTACACGGATCAGTCGTCCTGGTCCCTTTGCAGAAAAACAGCTCCAAAGCATGATGCTTCCACCCCCATGCTTCACAGTAGGTATGGTGTTCTTCGGATACAACTCAGCATTCTTTGTCCTCCAAACACGACGAGTTGAGTTTTTACCAAAAAGTTATATTTTGGTTTCATCTGACCATATGACATTCTCCCAATCTTCTTCATCCAAATGCTCTCTAGCAAACTTCAGACGGGCCTGGACATGTAGTGGCTTAAGCAGGGGGACACGTCTGGCACTGCAGGATTTGAGTCCCTGGCGGTGTATTGTGTTACTGATGGTAGGCTTTGTTACTTTGGTCCCAGCTCTCTGCAGGTCATTCACTAGGTGTGGTTCTGGGATTTTTGCTCACCGTTCTTGTGGTCATTTTGACCCCACAGAGTGAGATCTTGCGTGGAGCCCCAGATCAAGGGAGATTATCAGTGGTCTTGTATGTCTTCCATTTCCTAATAATTGCTCCCACAGTTGATTTCTTCAAACCAAGCTGCTTACCTATTGCAGATTCAGTCTTCCCAGCCTGGTGCAGGTCTACAATTTTGTTTCTGGTGTCCTTTGACAGCTCTTTGGTCTTGGCCATAGTGGAGTTTGGAGTGTGACTGTTTGAGGTTGTGGACAGGTGTCTTTTATACTGATAACAAGTTCAAACAGGTGCCAAAGTGGTGCCAAGTGGAGGACAGAGGAGCCTCTTAAAGAAGAAGTTACAGGTCTGTGAGAGACAGAAATCTTGTTTGTTTGTAGGTGACCAAATACTTATTTTCCACCATAATTTGCAAATAAATTCATAAAAAATCCTACACTGTGATTTTCTGTATTTTCTTTTCTCATTTTGTCTGTCATAGTTGAAGTGTACCTATGATGAAAATTACAGACCTCTCATCTTTTTAAGTGGGAGAACTTACACAATTGGTGGCTGACTAAATACTTTTTTGCACCACTGTATTTCTTGTGCAATAACCTGAGGATGACATTACACCAAGAAACACTTACCTTGATGAAAGCCCCCAACTTAAAGAAATAGAAAATGTCTTTCTTCTGGAACCAAGTTACATGTTCCACAGTCCACAACACGCACACAAAAACTAGCCATATCGTGGGGTGCTTGGCCCAATCAGGTCTTTGACACATTCATCCACTTCCCCACTGAAAGATCCCCTACAGAATGTTGTCACCATTGTAACAGGCTGTAATCAAGCCCTGGTCTCAAGCATGGGAACAGAAGAGGAATACCTGGTGCAGTCATCTCAGGTTGGACACCAAGTCATCTTGGTTCTGACACACACACACACACACACAAACGCATTTAAATACCTCTCACACCCTACTGTAACCTGTGGATCACGAGAGCACCTTCATAAATCAGCAGAACGTTAATAACCTATTTATTGACTCTGTGTAGTGTCCTGTACTACTTAGTTTGAATTGAGAGACCTTCGGTCATTCACGACGCAGTACTTAATTTAAAGATATACCCCTATGGCCATTTATAACACATACATTAATGCCTTGTATCATATGATGCTGTTCTGACTATAAAGTCAGACACCTTTGGTCATAACACATACAAAAAGATTTAATGATGTACACACATGTATTTACACAAATCATAGATAAAAGCTAAAACACATAAACAAAGACATGTTTAAGCCATACATTTCCTTTAATTTGTATTTTTTCTTAAACGATACAAATAAATACATTAAGTTTCAAAAAGTCCAGCAATGCAATTACATTGAATATTAAACAGAGCTGTGAATAGAGTAGCTTTACACTGAGCCGGCGGACAAATGGTTATTGGTCTCTGCCTGTTGGTGGTTCCAACCTTAAAAGTAACAACAAAGAAAGCTAGCAGGTCTGTTAGGAAATGCCTTTTGTCACACCATCTGGATAAGGGCATTTCTGTGGTGTGCCAGAAACTCTAAATGGGGAGATGAGAAACTCCATTAGATTCATATTATTATATTCCTCTTTCCTTTACAAATTTCATGACGTGACTAAGGGGAATTTTATTTAGCTGAGCCTGCTAGCTAGCTTAATTTTGGCTAGCTAGCAATTGCTCTAAAGTCACCGAAATTATTAGAAATAACGATTGAGGTAAGTACAGTATGTAATCTAACTCAAACTAATTTAAATTACAATAAATAAAGGTTAAGTTACTTGTTTTTCGCTGTCCCGTGACACCACAAGTGGGCATTTAATTTTTGAACTCACATGATCAGCAACACTAAAAAAGTACTTCTGGGTCACAGAATTTCAGAAATGTTCTAAATAAAAGTCCCCAACAAATAGTAGAAAACTGTCAATAACCTGTATTCATGATATATGAAAATAATTGTCTAAACATGAACAATAATTCATGTGTTCATATTTAAGGGACATTTGCATTGAATGTGGGTTTTAAAAAAAACATTTTCCAAGATCACATGAATGCCCCCAATTCAAATCACTGTGTATGGAATACATATTGGCTTATAGCCGGCAGCCGTGCATGGGTAAAATCACTGGAGAAGCCAAGCCAGTTAAAAAGCCATGTAACAACCCATGTTGTGATATTTGCGTTGTTTGCTCAAAAACCCATTCGTTCATACGCCACGTGATATACAATAAGGCCGTGACAGCATAAAGACAACAGTCACACTGTGGCGGAACATATTAAACTACATCACAAAACCAGAGAGAAGCATCTGTCCGGGAATATTGTAGGGAATACTCAGTAAGGTGTGGAGAATGTATATATGGTGTAATGTCATGGGGCTCTGAATAATACGGAGTGTTGCTGGCCTTTTACTCCACCCATTCCATTGGCCACAAAGCAAATCACTGAATATGGAATACATAACCTTCACGTGACTTACTGAGCTACAGAAAACCGCTAACCAAACAACAGTACAGCGCATGTTCACTGAATTCAAGGGATAGTACCCTCAAATGTAAGTTTCCTTAGATTTTTCCCAGACTTCAGAAGTCATCCAATTATGCGGTCTAGGCATTGTTAGCAAGCAGCATACCACCCTGCATCCCACTGCTAGCTTGCCTCCCAATCTGGCTGTAACATCACGGCCATCTAATCATCCCCGGCTTCCAATTGGCTCATTCCTCTCCCCTGTAACTATTCTCCAGATCATTGCTGTAAATGAGAATGTGTTCTCAGTCAACTTACTTGGCAAAATAAGGGTTAAAATCCAATGTTTTTCTACTAAAAAAGTCTGAAAAAAGGTGAAAAATAGAAACAGACCTTACCAATGTTTTTTTGCTGTGCATGACTTCACTTTAGAGTGTGCATTTTTGGAGAGGTTGAGGTCAGGTCCAATATTGTCTGTGCACCCAAAAGGGAAAGAGGTTGGGCCATCCTAGAAATGTTTGAGTAATATGATATAATATATACAATTTAGAAGCTTTAATCGAAAGGGACTTACAGTCATGCATGGGTGGTCCTGGGACTCAAACCCACTATCCTAGCGTTGTAATGTTCTACCAAGATGCTTGACAGGGTAATACATGCTTTTTGAAGCCTCAATTTAATATGATTTATAAGGCCTTTAAAGCACAGGTTTATGTCACATTTGACATGGGTGGTTATGCCACATTTATGAACCCTTTACAAAGCATGACATGTGGTTAAAGATGATTTGTAACACATTTATGTAGTGTTTATGAAGGCTTTATGAAGCCTTTATGAGCTGCACTTCATTTAAAGCAGCACCGAAGTTGGTCTGTCAGTCACACTAGTCATTGCTAGTCGCAAACTGATAAGTCACAGTCATGACAACAGAACAGCTCTGCTCAAGGAAGTTAGGCTTGAAATGTGTTGCTAATTGAGATATGAAACAATGTCCAATTTTAAAAAAACTGAACAAAGGGAAGCTGAATAATAGTTTTTCAACATTTTTGGCACTCCCACCTGAAGAGAGGAGTCCATGTACAGCCCATTTCCATAGCTTGGTTCAGGCTGTGAGGTAGGAGTTGATACATTCTGTCGATTCAAGGTTATATCAGCAGTTTCCATGGCTCTGTGAGAGGGTGGGAATCCCCTGCTGACTGCCTGACGAATTTCTGGGAATTGTAGCCATTGACCCCTAGTCAGGGTGACACTTGCCATAGGGTCAAGCAGCCTTATCTCTGATTTTTGCAGAGTGAACTTGGGGCTTTCCACAACTCTCTGGCTCTCCTTTACCACCCAGTAGAATATTAAAATTATAATCATGGACAAATATGCAGTGCCACTACCACAGCCTTTCCTTGAACAGGTTAGTTTCTAAAGATTACATGACCAACACTGTCAGAGTATAAAGGAATAGCTGTGCGAAATAAGTGTGCAATATACATTGTTAAACAGTCTCGTACTGCTTATTTTAGAAGCTAGGATTGTTTTCGTACGACATTGCTTTCTTGTGAAAAGAGGTGTACATAGTGTGTCATTGTTGGTCTTATGTTATCTGTCAGGGATCCCTGTGGAATGACTTCCCAAAAACCAAGTATTCTTGGAACTGTTACAATGAATTTCTGCTTGGCTTCTGGCCAAAAACAAGACATACCATTGACACATACAACCCTCTTAGTACTGGCTAATTGTTTGTTGACTGGACAACTACATAACTCTGAAGTGACAGTGGCATCGGCAGGCCAGCTCCAACTTTACGGTTGACGTGAGGCGAGCATGGGGCAAATTACTCACCTACGGATGACCACCACAGTCTATTAGGATTTGACTGCTGCGAGGGGTTGTTAAATGTTAAGGTACTAAACATTCATGGCCTATGAAACAGGAGAACATGAGAACAGTCATTGGCAACTTCATCCTCCATTTGGCATCATCATCAGGTCTCTGTAGCTCCAGCCGTTGGTAATTACATGTCTCTGTCACAGCAGAACAAAACACTGACTGACATTCCCCTTGCCGGCACTGGAGGACTGCCATCTATTGTGCCATGCCTTACTTACCTGCATATCCTGTATCTTTCATGCCAGTACATTATCAAGGGCTCTCTTTCCCGGAATAGACTTACCCAACAAAGATCCCAGCATAGACCTGGCAGGCGTTGAATAGAGTTATGTGAAACTGGTAAGAATTGACGCAATGTGGTGTTTATGTGACATGACACTTTGAAGAGACTTCACAGTGTTTAGATAATCATTCCTAATAACCGATCTGAACAAATTTTACGAGATACAAGTTTGAACGAGTAAGTTTATTAGGACTCTGATGGGTTTAGTTGTGTGTCAGATAACAAAATGGGAAAACGGCAGTGCCAGTCCTATGTTCTGCAGCTTATTTTGTTACGAGCTACTGGCCCATTTTGTGTGCAGAGATATTCTAAACAACGTAAGAGATTTAACGATAAGTACTTAGTATTGAGAAGCCATATTGTGTACCCTTTTGATAAAACACAGTGTAAAAAGAGTTGTTCTAATCACTGGGTTTTGAAGGAGAAGGCTGCCTCTCTCTGGCTTGATTCATCGTAGAGACTGGGTGGCATATAATAGCAAAACGAGCTGGAAGGGATACACATTTAGCTCAACGCAGGATCAAAGTAAACACTAAGCCTCTGTCTCTCTTCATGCCTCATCAGTCTTCATAAGCATTTCAGCCTAGACCTGACACAGGGTTAGTAAGACAACCGCTGGAATGTACATTTAATGCTACGGTGCATTTGAGAAGGTTCCAAACAATTCATATCTGGGAGACAGACAGGTAAGGGCAGACGGACACATAGAGGTAGCCTGCCTCAGACATGTGTGTCCCCTCTGTCACACAGTAAAACACAAACATAAAAGAAAGAGTACTGACTTACAGTAACAGCCCCTCTCTTACATACACACAAACAACCACAAACCAACACACGTTGACACAAGCCACACACATTGACACACACCCACACACGGGATTGTGGCCATCCTCTATTATCAGTTCTCATAGGTTACTTATCTCCCCATCAACGGTGAAAATGATTTACAGACATTATTGCCTGGAGGCGTAACTGCAATGAAAGTATTCTTAATCTCAGAAGAAAGCACTGGCAGAGCCTCTCTTTAGTTTTCTTTAAAAAGGTGAGAGGTCAAGGGGCGTACTGAGCTGAAGCATGGTTTACGGGAAATGGGTGCGTGACTTGAGGACAGTGAAAGTGAAAGGAGTTCTGCGGTGAGGATATATATATATAAAGCTGTGCCTGAACCACAGTAGTCCATTGATCTGCAGATCCTTGTCTAACGCATTAAGACAGAGCACAACTGAGACAGGATGTCATTACGGGTGGCTGCACTTCTTCTGTTGGCATCTGTCCTCTGGAGCCATGTAGCAGGTGAGATCCTCTTATTTTCTACTGCAGAGTTGCTGTTATTACTACTTTTGCTGCAAGTTGCCGTCATAGTAACTACTCTAACAACGTCTTAGTAACATGATGCTGTGGCTTGATCACTAGTTGTTATCATCATCTGTGGAACTGTAAACACGCTCTTCATTTAATTTGAGTAGAACGGTATACGCACACAGAAGGGATACACAGAGGGTATAATCTAACCTGCTGTGTGTTTGTGTGTGTGTCCCTTCAGCAAGCACGGATCAGGCTTTGGACTGCTGCTTGACAACGACTGATACCAAGCTTCCCCACAGAGTGGTGAAGTCATACAGAATCCAGACAGTCAGTGGAGGATGTCGGATAGCTGCCACTGTGTAAGCAACATTATACCTTCTACAGACTGAATTTAACCCATTCACCCTAACCACAAGGTGAATGTTTTCTGCCTGTGTGTGACTGCATTGATGCAATGTGTCTGATCTGCCATTTACTTCTGACAACAGGTTTGTCACGAAGAAGAACCTTAGACTGTGTGCTCCTCCTGCCACCAAGAAGAACTGGGTGGCCAAACTCATCAAGCAACTGAAGAGGAAATCACATAAGGGAAAGGACAGAAAAGGGAAGAATGGTGAGCTTCTATGTAAAACTTTGATGCAATTCAATAAACAATTATATTAAGGATACAAATAGTCAGTCATGGGGCTCATCTATACTCTTCCTTTAAGAGTGAGGTTTCCCAACCGGCCTCTGTATTAACCTGTTGCTTTCCCATCAGGCAAGAGAAGACACTGAAAGGCTGTGGGTGATCCTTAAACCTCGGAGCTCCAGTATACGTCCTTTGAGAAGAGTCAACATTTCAAATATTTTGTGAATGGGACTGAGAGTTAGTTCTCATTTTAAGGTGGACGGCACTGTGATACCGTTGAATTATTTTTGACCAACACTCTTGTCACGTGTTGTGTATTGCAGAACGTCATTGTCAAAATGTTGCTCACAGGTACTATAAGCTTGATTTCATATTGTATAACTCATTTTATGTAAATAAATAAGTGTTTATTTTTTTAAGAAACATTGCATTTTTCATCTTAGTATCAATGATTTAATAATTTCATTCAGTCAAATCCTTGGTCTTATATTATTGGGAATAGGTAAAATTTCCAAGTTATCAAATCAAATCAAATGTTATTTGTCACATACACATGGTTAGCAGATGTTATTGCGAGTGTAGAGAAATGCTTGTGCTTCTAGTTCTGACAGTGCAGCAATATATAACATGTAATCTAACAATTCCACAAAACACAAAAGATAAGGAATGGAATAAGTAATATATGCATGTAAATATATGGATGAGCAATGACAGAGTGGCATAGGCAAGATGCAATAGATGGTATAAAATACAGTATGTACATATGAGATGAGTAATGCAGATATGTAAACATTATTGAAGTTGCATTATGAAAGTGACTAGAGATACATTTATTAAAATGGCCAATGATTTCAAGTCTGTATGTAGGCAGCAGCCTCTCTGTGTTTGTGATGGCTGTATAAGTCTGATGGCCTTGAGATAGAATCTGTTTTTCAGTCTCTCGGTCCCAGCTTTGACGCACCTGTACTGACCTCGCCTTCTGGATGATAGTGGCGTGAACAGGCAGTAGATCTGGTCCTTGATTATACAGGACACCTACAGCAACCAATGTCACAGGAAGCTGTGACATTGGTTGCTGTAGGTTTCCTGGAGGGCAGGTAGTTTTCCCCCGGTGATGAATTGTGCAGACTGCACCACCCTCTGGAAAGCCTTGTGGTTGTGGGTGGTGCAGTTGCCATACCAGGCGGTGATGCAGCCCGACAGGATGCTCTCAATTGTGCATCTGTAAAAGTTTGTGAGTGTTTTAGGTGACAAAACAAATTTCTTCAGCCTCCTGAGGTTGAAGAGGCGCTGTTGCACCTTCTTCACCACACTGTCTGTGTGGACTATTTCAGTTTGTCCGTGATGTGTACGCCGAGGAACTTAAAACTTGACTTGACACCATCGACTGTTGTCCCGTCGATGTGGATAGAGGGGTGCTCCCTCTGTTTTTTCCTGAAGTCCATGATCATCTCCTTTGTTTTGTTGACGTTGAGTGAGAGGTGTTTTGCTGACACCACACTCCGAGTGCCTTCATCTCCTCCCTGTAGGCTGTCTCATCGTTGTTGGTAATCAAGCCTGTTGTGTTGTCTGCAAACTTGATGATTGAGTTGGCCACACAGTCATGGGTGAACAGGGAGTACAGGAGGGGGCTGAGCACGCACCCTTGTGGGGCTCCAGTGTTGATGATCAGTGAAATGGAGATGTTGTTTCCTACCTTCACCACCTGGGGGCGGCCCGTCAGGAAGTCCAGGACTCAATTGCACAGGGAGGGGTTGAGACCCAGGGCCTCTAGCTTAATGATGAGCTTGTGTACTACGGTGTTGATTTTTTTTTTTTTTTTTTAATTTTTTATACTATGGTGACCAGTGAGCTGAGATAAGGCTGTGCTTTACCTAGCAAAGACTTGTAGATAACCTGGAGTCAGTGGGTTTGGCGACGAATATGAAGCGAGGGCCAGCCAACAAGAGCATACTGGTCGCAGTGATGGGTAGTATACGGGGCTTTGGTGACAAAACGGATGGCACTGTGATAGACTGCATCCAATTTGCTGAGTAGAGTGTTGGAGGCTATTTTGTAAATTACATCGCCGAAGTCGAGGATCGGCAGGATAGTCAGTTTTATGAGGGTATGTTTGGCAGCATGAGTGAAGGATGCTTTGTTACGAAATAGGAAGCCGATTCTAGATTTAATTTTGGATTATAGATGCTTAATGTGAGTCTGGAATGCTGAGCTATAGTCAATGAACAGCATTCTTACATGGGTGTTCCTCTTGTCCAGATAGGATAGGGCAGTGTGCAGTGTTATGGCGATTGCGTCGTCTGTGGACATATTAGGGCGGTAAGCAAATTGAAGTGGGTCTAGGGTGACAGGTAAGGTGGAGGTGATGTGATCCTTGACTAGCGTCTCAAAGCACTTCATGATGACAGAAGTGAGTGCTACGGGGCGATCGTCATTTAGTTCAGTTACCTTGGCCTTCTTGGGTACAGGAACAATGGTGGCCATCTTGAAGCATGTGGGGACAGTAGACTTGGATAGGGAGAGATTTAGTATGTTCGTAAACACACCAGTCAGCTGGTCTGCACATGCTCTGAGGACGCGGCTAGGGATGCCGTCTGGGCCGGCAGCCTTGCACGGGTTAACACGGAGTCGGAGAGCCCACAGTCCTTGGTAGTGGGCCGCGTTGGTGGCACTGTATTATCCTCAAAGTGGGCAAAGAAGGTGTTTAGTTTGTCTAGAAGCAAGACGTCGGTGTCCGTGACGTGGCTGGTTTTCTTTTTGTAGTCCGTGATTGTCTGTAGACCCTGCCACATCTCGTGCCTGCTACGCTGAATTGCGACTCGACTTTGTCTCTATACTGACATTTCGCTTGTTTGATTGCCTTGCGGAGGGAATAACTACAATGTTTGTATTCGGCCATAATCCCAGTCACTTTACCATGGTTAAATGCGGTGGTTCGCGCTTTCAGTTTTGCGTGAATGCCACCATCTATCCATGGTTTCTGATTAGGGTAGGTTTAAATAGTCACAGTGGGTACAACATCTCCTATGCACTTCCTTATAAACTCACTCACCGAATCAGCATATACATTGATATTATCCTTCTAGCTGGCATCAGAGAGAGGTATGCTAGGCCTAGAGCAGGTTCTAACAACATCAAGGGATGGGTACAGAGAAACAAGTCTCTGAGTTACAGTACATGCTTAAGGTGTTAATACTTTGATGAGGTTACTTAGGAACAAGCTGGTGCAAGAAATATCTTCTTTGCCATGAACAACTCTCTTGACACTTTACAAATAAAGCATGAACACACTTTAAGACAGATTTACACTTTTACTTGAATGGGTTATTCCTTATTCTCATAACCTTTATTTCATAATTCTGTTCTATGCAAGTTCTATGTTTAATTTCCTCTAAAAAATTATCTGGGGGCCTCCTGGGTGGCGCAGTGGTCTAGGGCACTGCAAAGCTGTGCACCAGAGACTCTGGGTTCGTGCCCAGGCTCTGTCGCAGCCGGCCGCGATCAGGAGGTCCGTGGGGCGACGCACAATTTGCCTAGCATCGTCCGAGTTAGGGAGGGTTTGACCGGTAGGGATATCCTTGTTTCATTGTGTACTAGCGACTCCTGTGGCGGGCCGGGCAGAGTGCACGCTAACCAGGTTGCCAGGTGCACGGTGTGTCCTCCGACACATTGGTGCGGCTGGCTTCCGGGTTGGATGCGCACTGTGTGAAGAAGCAGTGCGGCTTGGTTGAGTTGTGTTTCGGAGGACTTTCGATCTTCGTCTCTCTCGAGCCCGTACGGGAGTTGTAGACAAGATAGGAACTACTAACAATTGGATACCACAAATTTGGGGAGAAAAGGGGGTCTCCCTTTTCTGATACAGGGTCAATTTGGCTGATTTGAGCAGAATCAACAGTCATGAAGAGGTGATGGTCAACGTGCGTCATCTTCTGGTGATTTATGAAGATGAGGTGAGGTAGAGCATGCTTTGTAAATTAGATTAATTTCCCCTTTTGCTCCACAGGAAATGTGTACCTGCTGTGTGGATGGCTACAGGGTAATGGAATAGAATGACAAAGTCATTTTGCTGCATAAAAACAATATTTAGTGCTGGGGATACTTTGAGTATGACCTTAGAGCAATTCACATAAATCATTTTCGGGCTGGATTTGATTGATATCAAAAGCTGTCTCATGCTAATGTTATATTACAGAAACAGTAGCACACATACATAGGATCACACACACCAGACAGATCCTGATTTCTTTTGGATATGATATTTTCCCAGCCGGCGGGTAATCATCTGAGTGGGTCTCTTCTGTCCCTGGACTGAGACTGATTTCTCTCTCCACTGGGGCTACTGCTAAGATTAGGAACACACACACACACACACACACACACACACACACACACACACACACACACATCCCAGATGTCCCAGAATCCTTCATTGCCTGCAGCCCTGAACGCACCGATTACAGTCCTACACTCTATGATATGAGACTAAATTCAGCTTTCTCAACACGGTCAATTGCTTTCTCAGCAAGGGTGAGGATGTTACTGTAGTTCTCTTCACCAACATTGAGGATATCTGGGGAATGCTTTTCATTCATTATAAAATATAAACAACGTTTTTACATCTAAGCACATTTTGGTTTAGCCTTCATCAATTTTGCAGCAGTGGAACAGGAAAGGGCTTGTGTACGAAAATAAAGTTCCCATCTGTCTCTTGCTGCTCTATTTTCTTTCCCTTCCATTTATTCCCCTTCATAGTCACTTTGAGTCAGTCTCATGCACTGCACCCTGTTTCTGGTCCTCCCAGTGTTCAATCCCACTGGTAACTGTTACACTCTGCAATCACACACCCATTCAGCAGCCTCTTACTCTGCCTCTGCCTCTCTCCCCATCTCTCTCTCTGTCTGTCTCTGTCTCTCTATCGCTCTCTCTGCCTCTTTCTGTCTACCTCTCGCTCTCTGGGCTCCCCTCAGCAGTACACTCATGTGGGCACTTCACAGAGCTGCTCCCGCCCTTCTCAACCCCTTGCCACTTTGAGGATGAGAGAGAGCGAGAGACGAGGGGCTGTGATATCTCTTTTCTTTCTTTCAGTTCCCCGGAGCAGAGCTTTGACAGTGCACTGAAAGAGGATGGGAGGGTGTGTGTGTGTGTGTCTCTGTGTTTGGAATGGGGCAGTGGTACTGATTTGGCTGAAGGAACACAGGCTAATGGATGGAGCCAGTGGGCTACTCCATACACTTCTCTAACCTCCAACCTCTGTTCACTAATCTACCCCAAGCGTGCAGGGTAATCACTGGGTCTGCCTGGGAGAAACTATGGTAGGCTTTTTATCAGTGTGTTGCAAGAGCAGACTTTGTTGGAGAAGCTACAGTATACTATTTTCTTATAGAATATTGAGCCTATTTTTGTATTTATACTCGAGATATAATGTATCAAGGATTATCTATTATACTGACAATATACTGGACTGTCTGGTCTAACAATGGGAGTACATTTCCTCAAAGGCTGAAGGCAGGCTGGAGGAGGGGGGAACAGGCGGGAATATTCTAGCCAATGAGAGGGAAGATACACGTGAACAACAGGCACAACAACGATATAAATATTTTTTCTCAAAGTTGCCAGGAAGCCACGTGCATCCGCTTATATCAGTACATTCATAACAACCAAAACAATACAAAACGTATATTTCACTTAGCAAATTACCAATTCAATTTTATGTTGACCAAACACTCTCATTGATCTCCATACAAAACATCTCCACTTGGTCTCCTTCACTCTTTATTCTCACACGGACAGATTTTGGGGGGCAGAGTCAGCCCTCTCGCTTCGCCTCTTCCTCTCTAGCTGTATTGGAAGAATATCATAAGAGAGTTCTGAACTCTGACCTAATGGCTGTTTAAAGTATGAAACAGTGCTAGGTGCCACGGTTGTTGTGGGCAACTATAGACCTTCTCATCCTTTCAGGATTTGCCTGACATGACTAGAGGTATAAGCTAACCTGGAGTCAATGTTTTCACTGGTCCATCACATCCTGGTCCGGCTGTGGACTTCCCAAGGTGTTCTCAAAACCCTTCAGTATAGTTCTGTATGGGATGTGTTAGAGCAGTGGTTCCCAAACATTTTATAGTCCCGTACCCCTTCAAACATTCAACCTCCAGCTGCGTACCCCCTCTAGCACCAGGGTCAGCGCACTCTCATTATTATCTGACCCTGCTGGTCATCTATGAACATTTGAACATCTTGGCCATGTTCTGTTATAATCTCCACCTGGCACAGCCAGAAGAGGACTGGCCAACCCTCAGAGCCTGGTTCCTCTTTAGGTTACTTCCTAGGTTCTGGCCTTTCTAGGGAGTTTTTCCTAGCCACCATGCTTCTACATCTGCATTGCTTGTTGTTTGGGGTTTAACACATACAGACTGTTAGGGGAATTCCCGCTAGAGAGTAATGGTTAATGTGATTGGATGTTAATTATTTGACTCGGCTACCTGTATTTGACATTGTGTTGTTATTTCGCTGAACACTAGATGGTTTCATTTTATTTATGGCAGTGAAATGAGGCTACTCAGGCCAGAAAAAAACCTCACCCAAATGTACAGCCACGTTGGAAAATATAAAATGGACTGTTTGAAAATGTGTTAGAGGACATGGAAGCAAGCCTTCAAACCAATTTGGTATCTTATTCCATCTTACATGTTTATCTGCAGTTGTTAACATCATTGGACAATGGGAGGGGAGTGGATAACTTTTGCATTGATAAAGTGAAACAGGATGAGGATGCTGAGTAAATAATCTCCATAACTAACCATCAGGAGGAAAGCAAAGGAAGAACCAAACTAAATCACCAAAATAGGCCTCTTTTCCAGATGTGGATCTTTGTGGAGAGCTCCTTTGCTTACCTTCCAAATGCACCTCTCTTCACCAACTGGCATTCTAACAATGATCTGCTTTTAAGCAGATGAGATTAAAGTTTCTATTGTAAATATACAGAAGTTCTATCCCTTCTATAATAAGCTTAAAGTGCATCACACTACAGTCAAGGGTTGCACGGCTGTGGATTGCAGAAAGCTCCATGTGTTATTGTTGCATACTAAATGTCCAAGTCCGTAAGTGGATACTCAGGGAGTCCCTTATTCTCCAGTAAACCCCTTAAGTGCTCCTAAGAAGCCATGTAAGAGGAATGTGCATGGCTGATCATAGCCCTGGAGGTCTTCAAGGGACCATAATGATAATGAAGCCTGTTCAGGATCACCACTCTTGGCGGATTGGATCATGAAATCCTGCCTGATTCCCAGAGGCTGTCTATCACTGCTCTGTTATGTTACTGCAGCTACTGGCAACACAGAGGAAGGATGTTTTCAGGACTACAGGGTGAAAGCCTCTTCACCGGCTACCACTCACTTCCTGGAGTTAGCAGAATCGATAGTGTTGGAAAATGTATAATGGAGAGAGAAAAAGAGGGACAGTGTTTTTGCTGAGTGTGTTTTGTGTTTTTGCAGTGTGTTTTTGCAGTGTGTTTTTGCAGTGTGTTTTTGTCCACCTATCTTATTTTGAAGCGTGTGCACAGTCTGCTGTCTGAGTTATTGTTTAGTCCAGTGAGATAGCATATTGGAATTTTATTGGCGTTTTATTCCTGGGCCCCCCAAGTAAGGTCAGGTAACGCTGTAAAATTCTACCAACTTTGCTGGAAATAATTGAGCCTTTAAAAGCCGTTGAGCAGCTGATGAGCTTTATATCATCAGATCATCAAGAGTCTGAGGAAAGAGCTAAATGTTTTTCAGGAAAAACTGAAGATAGTTTGCATATGATCTTTTGGTGTAAACCAGTGAAACCAAAGCAAATCAAAGACTTGTCAAAGAATCTTATTAAAATCCAATCAAATGTTATTAGTCACATGAGCCGAATACAACAGATGTAGTAGACCTTACAGTGAAATGCTTACTTACAAGCCCTTAACCAACAATACAGTTTTAATGTTTTTTAAATGAACATAAAAAATATATATATGTGAAAAATGTGCGGGGGTACCGGTTAGTCGAGGTAATTGAGGTAATATGTACAAGTAGGTAGAGTTTTTGAAGTGACCATAAATAGATAATAACAGAGAGTAGCAGCAGCATAAAAGAGGGGAGGGAGGGGGGCAGTGCAAATAGTCTGAGCAGTCATTTGGGTAGAGGAGTCTTATGGTTTGGGGGTAGAAGCTGTTTAGAAGCCTCTTGGACCTAGACTTGGCGCCCCGGTACCGTTTGCCATGCGGTAACAGAGAGAACAGTCTAATACTAGGGTGGCTGGAGTCTTTGAACATTTTTAGGGCCTATCTCTAACACCGCCTGGTATAGAGGTCCTGGATGGCAGGAAGCTTGGCCCCAGTGATGTACTGGGCCATACGTACTACCCTCTGTAGTGCCTTGCGGTCGGAAACCGAGCAGTTGCCATACCAGGCAGTGATACAACCCGTAAGATTGCTCTTGATGGTGCTGCTGTAGAACCTTTTGAGGAGTTGAGAACCCATGCCAAATATTTTCAGTCTCCTGAGGGGGAATAGGTTTTGCTGTGCCCTCTTCACGACTGTCTTGGTGTGCTTGGACCATGTTAGTTTGTTGGTGATGTGGACGCCAAGGAACTTGAAGCTCTCAACCTGCTCCACTACAGCCCTGTCGATGAGAATGGGGGCGTTCTCTGTCCTCCTTTTCATGTAGTCCACAATCATCTCCTTTGTCTTGATCACGTTGAGGGACAGGTTATTGTCCTTGCACCATACGGACAGGTCTCTGACCTCCTCCCTATAGGTTGTCTCGTCGTTGTCGGTGATCAGGCCTACCACTGTTGTGTCATCGGCAAACTTAATGATGGTGTTGGAGTCGTGCCTGGCCGTGCAGTCATGAGTGAACAGGGTGTACAGGAGGAGACTGAGCACGCACCCCTGTGGGGCCCCCGTGTTGATGATCATGTGTGTGATCATGATCATGAGCACATGGTGCATGTGTTGTTACCTACCCTTACCACCTGGGGGTGGCCTGTCAGGAAGTTCAGGATCCAGTTGCAGAGGGAGGTTTTTAGTCCCAAGATCCTTAGCTAAGTGATGAGCTGAGTGAACTTTGGTGTTGAACACTGAGCTGTAGTCAATGAATAGCATTCTCACATACTGAAGGTGTTCCTTTTGTCCAGCTGTGAAAGGGCAGTGTGGAGTGCAATAGAGATTGCATCATCCTGTGGATCTGTTGGGGCGGTATGCAAATTGGAGTGGGTTTAGGGTTTCTGGGAAAATGGTGTTGATGTGAGCCATGACCAACCTTTCAAAGCATTTCATGGCTACAGACGTGAATGCTACGGGTCGGTAGTCATTTAGGCAGGTTACCTTAGGGTTCTAAGGCTTGTTTGGTCTCAGAATTGGAGCGATAACCATTTAAAACAAATGGAAGGAGTTTGGTACTGTAAACTCCATGTTAAACTGTGGAGAAGGGACAATCTATATTCATCAGCTTATCTCTGCAGCCACACTCAGCACAACACCAACTGGGGCAAAAAAATAACATAGGGAGAAAAAAGGACTAAATGAGTCTGAGACCAGTCAGTATGGCATGTACCTGTATTTTGTCAAAATGTTTCTCTCACAGCCAATTACTACTTTGTAATTCACAATGTGAACGAGAACGACTCAATGTGTTTGTGTACTTCCTAATTATAGATTTGTCCTCAGAATGGGACATGTCATAATAAAGAATCTATGGCAATCCCACTGGGCACACACTGGTTGAATCAACGTTGTTTCAACGTCATTTGTCAACGTATTATGACGTGGAATCAATGGATTTGAAAAAAGTAATCAACCAGTATATCATCTAATTTCAACCAACTTTGTAAACATTGAAATTATGGGTCAAACGTTGACTTAAATACATTGACTAACCTCACTAACAGGTCGTTACATAAATCTGATTTAAACATAATCTTCAGAACTACACTGAACAAAAAGATAAACTCAAAATGTAAAGTGTTGGTCCCATGTTTCACGAGCTGAAATAAAAGATTCCAGAAAATGTCCATATGCACAAAAAGCTTATTTCTAGATTTTGTTGTGCACACATTTGTTTACATCCCTGTTAGTGAGCATTTCTTCCTTGCCAAGATAATCCATCCACTTGACAGGTGTGGCATATCAAGAAGCTGATTAAACAGCATGATCATTACACAGGTGCAGCTTGTGCTGGGGACAATTAAAAGGCCACTAAAATGTGCAGTCACACCAGATACGGATTGGTTTTCTGATCCATTTTTTGTTTTTTTAAGGTATCTGTGACCAACAGATGCATATCTGTATTCTCAGTCATGTGAAATCAATAGATTAGGGCCTAAACAATTCATTTAAATTGACTGATTTCCTTATATGAACTGTGACTCAGTAAAATCTTTGAAATTGTTGCATTTATATTTTTGTTCAGTGTACATTTAACTATGCAAGTCACTTAAGAACAAATTATTATTTACAATAACAGCCTAGGGACAGCCTTGTCCTGGGGCAGAACGACAGATTTTTACCTTAGCAGCTCATGGATTCAATCTAGCAACCTTTCGGTTACTGGCCAACGCTCTAACCACTAGGCTACCTGCCGCATATGTTGAAATTGCATGTGTATTTTGTAAAATATTTTTAAAAATCTCATCCAATATTCAAGATATATTTTATATCCAATATTCAAAGGTAAATGTTTTCTATTAATATCATGAATTTGGCTTCCTAATTTTAGGGCTAATGGTAACTACTTCTAAACTTCCAAAGATCCATATCAACCATGGATGACTTATAGTATAACTAGCTTCATATTGAAATTATGAGGTCCTTTGTTTGGCAAATCAGATGTCAATGTAACCGACATAAACCCAACCTCACTCTGAATTTACTTTCACATACAGCTTGTATAAGAAAGGTTAGAGTTACTTTCAACTATTCAATGTTATTTAGATAGTCTACACAAATGAGTATGAAAGCTGATCAATACCTAAATGTGTTGACATGATTATTTCTAACGATAAGCAGGTTACATAAAGGTACTGTAGGCATTTGGATGGTAGCTTGTTCTCACTGAAGTGTGTTCTCACTACTGTAGCAGCAGGAGTCACTGTTCAGGCAGAAATAGCTGAACTGTAGCTTCCCATTGTATTTCAAGACATCTCTTCATCTAGGTTGATAGCATGATGTTGAGACAAGCCTCTGGTTCAAGTCCAGGCTGTATCACATCCGTCTGTGATTGGGAGTCCCGTAGGGCAGTGCACAATTGGCCCAGCGTCGTCCGGGGTAGGCAGTCATTGTAAATACATTTTTGTTCTTAACTGACTTGCCAAGTTAAATAAAGGTTAAATAAATACAGATTTTATGTTTCCATGTGGAATTTTGTACGCAATTTCAATGTACACATAGTTCTGATGATTGTGTCGAAATGAGATTGATGTAACAACCCGTTAGTCAGGTTAAGTCAATATACCTTAATTTAACTAAGCAAGTCAGTTAAAAACAAATTCTTATTTACAATGACAGCCTACCCTAAACAAACCCAGACGACGCTTGGCCGATTGTGCACTGCCTAATCACAGCCGGATGTGATACAGCCTGGATTCGAACCAGGGACTGGGCCCCAGAAATTGATTATTCACTATAAAAGCATATGGAATCTCAACTTTACAGGCTTTAAAACGATTAAAAGTCATTATTTCGAGAGGCTGTCATAAATGCATGAAAAATAGACATCTCAGAGAAGAATAAGTCAGATAAAAATGACAGCATTCAGTGCCTTGATTTACAATTTTACATCAGAAATAAGCAATCGGAAGGGAATACATACTCACCCATTTGTACACATAGCCACCTTCCTTATCCAATAACACACAGACAAACAGCTAGAAGCATGTAATATCTTAGCCTATCTTGTTCCTGTCATTTCAATCTAGTTGCTACAAGAGACTGTCCTATCTGCTTCCAAACATAAATCCTCTTTCAAACACATTTGAATATCTACAAGAATAAATAATGGAAAATGTTAATAGGTTCAAAAAAGGGATTTTCAAAGACATGCAGAAAGAAAGACCTGCCGGGTATGAAGGAAGAGCAGATGTAGCAGATGACTCAGCCATCTTCATACTGTCAAGTGTAAAATACTTAAAACATAAAAAAACATCAACATTTCACAAAATACAAAATCCATGGGCTCCGGAGTCTGTTGTCTTGGATCCAATAACAGCTTATACTGTAGGTATGGTTTTAACACTGCTCTACTTGTCCAATTACTGTAAGTGCACATCCTCACCACAAGGCCGTACAGCCATCCAGGCAGCCTGAAACAGTACCAGTCAAAAGTTTGGACACACCTACTCATTCCAGGGTGTTTCTTGATTATTACTATTTTCTACAATGTAGAATAATAGTGAAGACATCAAAACTATGAAATAACACATATGGAATCATGTAGTAACCAAAACATAAGTGTTAACCAAATCAAAATATATTTTATATTTGAGATTCTTCAAAGTAGCCACCCTTTGCGTTGATGACAGCTTTGCACACTCTTGGCATTCTCCCAACCAGCTTCATGAGGTAGTTAGTTACCTGGAATGCATTTCAATTAACAGGTGTGCCTTGTTAAACGTTAATTTGTGGAATTTCTTTCCTTCTTAATGGGTTTGAGCAAATCAGTTGTGTTGTGACAAGGTAGGGGTGGTACAGTATACAGAAGATAGCCCTATTTGGTTAAAGACCAAGTCCATATTATGGCAAGAACAGCTCAAATTAGCAAAGAGAAACGACAGTCCATCGTTACTTTAAGATATGAAGGTCAGTCAATCCTGAACATTTCAAGAACTTTTAAAGTTTTTTCAAGTTCAGTCACAAAAACCATCAAATGCTGAGATGAAACTGGCTCTCATGAAGACTGCCACAGGAAAGGAAGAAGCAGAGTTACCTCTGCTGAAGAGGATACGTTCATTAGAATTAACTGCACCTCAGATTGCAACCCAAATAAATGCTTCACAGATTTCAAGTAACAGACACATCTCAACATAAACTATTCAGAGGAGACTGCGTGAATCAGGCCTTAATGGTAGATTGCTGCAACAAATCCACTACTAAAGGACAGCAATATGAAGAAGAGACTTGCTTGGGCCAAGAAACATGAGCAATGGAGATTAGACCGGTGGAAATCTGTCCTTCGGTCTGATGAGTCAAAATGTGTGATTTTTGGTTCTAACCGCCATGTCTTTGTGAGACACAGAGTAGGTGAATGGATGATCTCCGCATGTGTGGTTCCCACCGGGAAGCTTGGAGGAGAAGGTGTGATGGTGTGGGGGTGCTTTGCTGGTGACACAGTCTGTAATTTATTTAGAATTCAAGGCTCTCTTAACCAGCATGTGATACGCCATCCCATCTGGTTTGTGCTTAGTGGGACTATCATTTGTTTTTCAACAAGACAATGATCCAACACACCTTCAAGTTGTGTACGGGCTATTTGACCAAGAAGGAGAGTGATGGAGTGCTGCATCAGATGACCTGGCCTCTACAATAACCCAACTGTAAGCCAATTGAGATGGTTTGGGATGAGTTGGACCGCGGAGTGAAGGAAAATCTGCCAACAAGTGCTCAGCATATGTGGGAACTCCTTCAAGACTGTATGAATCCTGAGTCTTGAATGAATCGTGAATAATGAGTGAGAAAAACTCTCAAAAGATGCTCAAATATCGTACCCCCACTCATCCTTATTCACTACAAATGTGCTGTAATGTCTAAACGGTTCACCCGATATGGAAGAAAATACCCTAAAATTAAAGCTGACAGTCTGCACTTTAACCTCATAGTCATTGTATCATTTCACATCCACAGTGCTGGAGCACAGAGCCAAATCAACAAAACATGTGTCACTGACCCAATACTTTTGGAGCTCACTGTAGATTCAGACTCTTGACCTCTCCCCTCACTTTGTCTCACCCTCTCTTTTCACACTGTATCCATGCCGACAACAGGATGAGTTGAACCAACAAACAAGGCATTCATAACAGTGCATCTCTGATAAGTGGCAGTCCATTTCCTTTCACATTAGGGCCAAAGGGAAAACATTTTCCGCCTCTCATCGCGCACAAAAGCATGCCCATCTTTAATCTGGCCCAGCGACGAAATCAATTATGCATGCAAGCTGAGCCTGTCTTTCTGACTCAAGTACATTAGAGCATCATGGCTGGAGCGGTGACGCCTGCAGTTTGGATGTGATGGATGTATATCTTTATCTTTACCTTGCGCCCATCTTTCCGCAATCGCAGGAAGCACAGCTGGGTTCATTGGTGCTGAATCTGAACAAAAACAAACTTGAGCGCAGTGAGTTGATGAGATCATCTCTCCATCTCTCTGTTTGCAAGGTGTCATGCTGCCATGGAGAGAGGCACTTTTTACTTATCCAACTGGTGATTTGGGTAGACAGCCGTACAGTAATTTGTGAGGATGTGCGGAAGAGGGTAATTAGATCAGTGAGATGGTAGATTTTCCCCTGCAGCTCTCAGTTTTCAAGCATTACCTCCAAATTATGTCACATATTCCCTTACGCAACAGTAATTTGTTGACCACTTATTAAAGTAGGCCTATATTTTGTTGTGTTGATTTATTCAACATTATAGTGATTTCTTTTTTATGTTCATTTGGAAGGACATACAAAGTTCAAATATATTCTGGTAAATAGGGCACTGTAATAGGGTACAGTTTCTGCCTTGTGGTTGTGAGGCCAATGTAACAATGCCAAGACTATGCTATGATGTTCATTAGCGGCGAAATCCTCTAAGGTACTAAAAATCTGCTTGAGCTGGCAATTATGAAAATGAACAGACCAAGACCAAGTAAAGAGTCATTTATTTTCTCTTTACATACAAGGAAGTGTTTACTGTAGGTGCGCTCAGTTAGCTTGAACGTTTGCTATGTTGTGGTACGGTGTACTGAACGACACGTTTCCACCAAAATGTTCTTAAACGGACTTTGAGGTACGTTTGGTCCCCTTTGGTGGGTGTGGCTTGAAGTAATAAGTGACGTATTTAAAGGGAAATGGCTGACAGCGTGCTGACAGCATTCCACAACCCAACCCTTCCCCGTTTTCAACTCGTCGTTCAGTACAGCACAATTTCTGGTCAATTTGACGTTCCAGAACGTAAAAATGTAATGAACGCAGCCCTGGTGTCCACTCCATGGAGCTCCTTCCTCTGGGCGGCCACACCCAAATCCTTATCAGCAAATGAGAGGAGTCCAGTAATTAGACAGCCTTCAATTGGTTGCAAATAGCATGCAATGGAAAGCAGTGCAGACAGGCTTTGTCACATGTGTGGTCTTAACACTCTGGCAGGAGATGTTCCCTCTGATGCTTTGAAAGTTTGAATGCTCAGTGCACCACAACATCAGGTTCTGGTTGTACCTATTTCCTTTACAGGAAGAAGTGCTGTAAAGCGGTTTGTTGGATTACTGCCACGGTAAGATGGAATTCCTTTTGTGCCGTCAACACTATTTATATTTGACATCTGAGTGATTGTCTGGCAGACAGAAGGGGCCTTCTTTCTCCTTACTCTAAAGCTAATGCACTTTCAATTCATTACTGTCCAACTTTTATGAAGTTACTCTTCAGTGAAGTGCCCTCACAGTAAATCATAGATATATTGCTAAAAGACAAATTAACAATGAACTACCCTATTGGAAAATAAGAGGAATGAAGTCAGAGGTGGCCATTCTCTGCTCATCTCTTTCTCCTCTTTTATCAGCAGAGATCCTCTCATGTTGAGGTTTTGTCAGGCTGCTGTCAGCCACAGTTTTCAGCTGTGTGCATATCTATTTTGTTAGTAATCCTGTTTTACTTATTACTGCTTGAGGCAGCAGATCTATTAAATTAACGGAATACTTAAAGCTGAAATCGGCATTAGGGAAACAGTGCCACTGTTCGCCCGAGCACTTTCTGTTTTTGTTTTGTTAATGGAACTGAGGAGCATCCAGCATGGTGGTAAATGTGTGCAGTGATGTCAGAAGGAAAATAAAACATTGTTGGTTGTTTGAAGTAACTTCTCTGTCGTTGCAATATCACAAACAGACGTGGCAGTTTCACCATGAGGGATTCCTGCTTTAAAATATCCTAGTGAAATCAATTTGAATTAGAATCCATTCTAATTAAATTCACACTTTCATAGGAGGAAATGCGACGCAATCATGCTAATTGTCAAGACTAGATATGCGTTCCTCTGCAGCTATGCATTTAATCTCAGCAGGTTTTTTTAAATATACTTATGAAAGTAGCACGTTTTCAGTCGACTTTTTGTCTTAAGTCTGTAAACTCAACAAAACAAAAAAATATTTTTCTGCTTTCAAATAAATATGTACCAAATGCCTGTGGATTTATTGTATCACGCAACTGTAATGACAAAGAGTTTCTTTCACTTTCATCATCCAGACACAGAAATAAATATGAAAAATGCTTGAACACTATTAATGGTTTGTAGAATAATCATGACACATTTCCAGATGAAGCATTACTGTACACAGTTTGATAGTCTTATCTATAATGTAAACTGCTAATTGCATTTCTTCAGATGGTTCATTGCTAGTCAAGTTAATGCTTCCTCTCTGACAGTGTACATTTTAGAGAGGAAGCATTAACTTGATTTACATTGTACAAACACAACCCCCCCCCCCCCCCCCCCCCCTCTCTCTCTCTCTCTCTCAGGTAGAGATGTGGCAGATACTCTCCCCGATGCCCCATTTCTGAAAACCATATGTTTCATTGGTGCTAATGTCCTCATTCCGGCATAATCAATATCCATCAACTTAATGTAGGGCTATGCGATGTACACACAGCTGGACATTTATATGTTTGTCATTTAGCAGACACTCCTGTCCAGAGTGACTTACAGTAGTGAGTGCATACTTTTGTTGTACTGGTCCCCCATGGGAATTGTATCAAACCCACAACCCTGACGTTGCATGCACCATGCTCTACCAACTGAGCCACAAGGGACCCAAGAGTCATGACCGAAAAGACTGTGTAAATACAAAAAAAGTAATTGATTGCCTCAACAAAACATCAAACATGAATCCCCTTAGCACAGCATTTCCCAGGTGGGAATTAGACCCTCCAGCTGATCTGTTCAATTGCATTTAGCTTTCTTCTCTTTTTCCGCCCATATTTTTGACAGGTCGGTGTATATATCACATTTATCTGCATTTAAGATTTTTTCATATTTATTTTTCCTCTTGGCAAGCTACACATCATAGTGTCTAGGTTTTGAAATATTGTTTGGTCTAATTATTTTTTATCAGGGGAGATTAAATTATATAAATCTCCTGCTGTGCTCACCAGCATTACAGCCTGTCCTCTGTACTCCAGCTGTGCCATAAATAGGCAGAAACCTGTGACACATTTAATTAAATTCATTGCTCAAGGCTGTCAGCGGTTCTGCCTGGCCGTCTCACTGGTCCTAATGGATGTCTTGTGGTCCATAATGACTGTTTGGCAGGTCCACACTGTTGGCTTAGCTCACATTACTACTGATGCGCCGTCACCTAGCCTTAAAGGCCAACTCCGACACTTTTCAACCTCATATTCATTATCTCCAGCACCAAACCAGTGTCTGTGAAAATGACGCTATCTGTGAAAAATGCTTCTGTGACATCCCACGATAGGAATAAAAGTAAGAAAAACAGTGATTTTCAAAACCTGCAATGAGTTTATAGCCAGAGGGATGGTATTTTCTTGCTCCCCATGTCATCGTGATTTTCAGTGTTTGAAAACCACTGTTTTTAAAATATAACTTTTGATGTCATTGGGTAGAACTTTTTTTAAAATGTTTTCTACCAAACTTAAAAATGTGCAGTTTTCACATGTAGACACTGGTTTTCATGAATATGAGGTTGAAAGTGGCGTAGTTGCCCTTTTAAGGTATAAGCTGTAAAATGCAAGGGTCAAAACCTCAAGATTGAACTGTTCCTACCCAAGAGGAGACAAGCACCATTCCGCAGGGTTTCTTCCCTCGTATGTGAATTATTGACTTGGTTCCAATCAGAGGCCGTAAAGCATTGCAATCGACTGCTCAGCAGGAGGCACCATCGATAGATTTCATCTAGCAAACTCAACCAGTCAATTATTTGTTTAATACATTAGTGTCGGTATCTATGCATTGCGTAAGATAACTGGTCCTATCTCTACAAGAAGCAACATCTCTTATCATCCATAATATTAGTCAAGCTATGTTGCTTGATTGTGAATGTTAAGCCACAGACTAATTAACCACTCCTAGGATCCTAGGCTCTGACCAGTGCTTGTGTGCTTAAAGCAATGTAGTGATGTCTCTGTCACTCAGCATAGGGGTGCAACAGGGTTGCGTGCCCCCCCCCCCCCCCCCCCCAATCACTGTACGCATCTGTCAAGCTACTCAAATTTGCAGATGACACCACCTTGATTTGCCTTATCTCTAACGGTGATGAGTCTATATACTGGAGAGAGGTTGGCCGGATAGTTTCCTGGTGCAGTCACAGTAGTATAATATATGCTTTCATCCATGGTAACTTAGTCAGGCATGCATACATTTTCTGTATGGGTGGTCCCCGGAATTAAACCCACTTTCCTGGCATTGCAAGTGACATGCTCTACCAACTGAGCTACAGAGGACCAGCTCAATAACCTGGAGCTGAACATTATCAAAACCGTGGAAATGGGGATTGTCTTCAGGTAGCATATTGATACATGTTTGATTGTGTATGTAATATTTGATATTTAATTTTGTGTTTTTAAATTGTGTATAATTTTCTTTTCTGCATTGTTGCAAATGAGACCTAGATCTCAATGCCTTTTCCCCTACATAATAAATGAAAATAATCTATGGCTCAGCTGTAAGTATGGTTGAATCATTCAGATTCCTGGGGACCATCATCTCCCTCAAGGAGGAGGACAACATTACATCAGTCACAAAGGCACACCAGATGATGCACTTCTTGCACCAGCTGAAGAAATTCAGACTCTACTGAATTAGCTGAAGAAATTCAGACGATACTGATCTGGTTCTACAAAGCCATCCTTGAGTCCATTCTCACCTCTTCGATCAATGTCTGGTTTGGGAATGCGTGTGCCTGGTCCAAGGGCAAACTGCAAAGGATTGTCCGATCTGCTGAGAGGGTCATTGGTTGCACCTGCACTCTATCGAGGTCCTGCCCTTCAGGAAAAGGACGCTTGCAGGAAAGATCCTCGCCGACCTCTTTCACTCCAAGCCCTCCCTCTTCAGAAGACTCCCCCCTCTGGCAAACTGTTCAGGTCAATCACAACAAAAACCTCCCGCCACCTTAACAGCTTTTCCCCCGCGCCGTGAACCTTACTAACCGGCCATCTGGTCCACTTTGATCTTCCCACTTATAGGCTTTTCACTATTCATACACAAACTCTGCACCATGCACTTTCATCCTGGACTGCACATTGCTCTCTGCACTGCATTTTGCGCTATGCCATGGACTGACTCCAACATATACACTACACCTGTGTTCCCCAACCCTGGTCCTCCAGTACCCTCAATAGTACATATTTTTATTGTAACCCTGGACAAGCACACCTGATTCAACTTGTCAACTAATCATCGTGCCCTCAATGAGTTGAATGAGGTATGTTTTGTACCGAGTTACAACGAACATGTGTACTGGAGGACCAGGGTTTGGAAACATTGCAGTACGTGGCCAACATTATGTGGACACCTGCTCGTCAAACATCTCATTCCAAAATCATGGACATTAATATGGAGTTGCTACCCTCTTTGCTGCTATAACATCCTCCATTCTTCTGGAATGGCTTTCCACTAGATGTTGGAACATTGATGCGGGGACTTGCTTCCATTCAGCTACAAGAGTATTAGTGAGGTTGGGCACTGATGTTGGCCAATTAGGCCTGGCTCGCAGGCAGCATTCGATGGGGTTGAGGGCAGGGCTCTGTGCAGGCCAGTAATGTTCTTCCACACCGATCTCGACAAACCATTTCTGTATGGACCTTGCTTTGTGCATGGGGGCAATGTCATGCTGAACAGGAAAGGTCCTTGCCACAATGTTGGAAAAGCAGAATAGTCTAGCCTGTCATTTTATGCTGTGGCGTTAAAATTTCCCTTCACTGGAACTAAGAGGCCTAGCCCGAACCATGAAAAACAGCCCCAGACCATTATTTCTCATCCACCAAAATGTACAGTTGGCACTATGCATGCGGCCTGGTAGCGTTCTCTTGGCATCCGCCAAACCCAGATTAGTCCGTCGGACTGCCAAATGGTGAAACGTGATTCCTCACTCCAGAGAACACATTTCCACTGTACCCGCGTCCAATGGCGATGAGCTTTACATCACTCCAGCCGACGCTTGGCATTGCGCAAGGTGTTCTTAGGCTTGTGTGCGGCTGCTCGGCCATGGAAACCCCTTCCATTAAACTCCTGATGAACAGCTCTTGTGCTGACGTTGTTTCGAGGCAGTTTGGAACTTGGCTTTGAATGTTGAGAACAGATGATTTTATGTGTTACACGCTTCAGCCCTCGGCGGTCCAGTTCTGTGAGCTTGTGTGACCTACCACTTTGCGACTGAGCCGTTGTTGCTCCTAGATGTTTCCTCTTCACAATGACAGCACTTTCAGTTGCCCGGGGCAGCTCTAGCAGGGCAAGAATGTGAAGAACTGACTTGTTGGAAAGGTGGCATCCTATGACGTGCTAAGTTGAAAGTCACTGAGCTCTTCAGAAATGCAATTTTACTGCCAATGTCTGTCTTTGGAGTTTGCATAGGCTCTGTGTTTGATTTTATACACTTGTCAGCAACGGGTGTGGCTGAAATTGCTTAATATACTAATTTGAAGGGGGGGTCCACATACGTGTGTATATATACATTTACCCCATTGCACATCATCCTGTTACATTGTTTCTCTTAGATTTTATATACAGTCAGAAGTTTACATACACCTTAGCCAAATACATTTAAACTATTTTTCACAATTCCTGACATTTAATCCTAGTAAAAATTCCATGTCTTAAGTTAGTTAGGATCACCACTTCATTTTAAGAATGTGAAATGTCAGAATAGTAGTAGAGAGAAGGATTTATTTCAGATTTTATGTATTTTAATCACATTCCCAGTGGGTCAGAAGATTACATACTCAATTAGTATATGGTAGCACCGCCTTTAAATTGTTGAACTTGGGTCAAACGTTTCTGGTAGCCTTCCACAAGCTTCCCACAATAAGTTGCGTGAATTTTGACCCATTCCTCCTGACAGAGCTGGTGTAACTGAGTCAGGTTGTAGGCCTCCTTGCTCGCACACGCTTTTTCAGTTCTGCTCACAAATTTTCCATAGGATTGAGGTCAGGGCTTTGTGATGGTCACTCCAATACCTTGACTTTGTTGTCCTTAAGCCATTTTAAGCCACTTAAGCCAGTATGCTTGGGTCATTGTCAATTTGGAAGACCCATTTGCGACCCAGCTTTATCTTCATGACTGATGTCTTGAGATGTTTGTTCAATATATCCAATCCACATAATTGTCCTCCCTCATGATGCCATGTATTTTGTGAAGTGCACCAGACCCTCCTGCAGCAAAGCACCGCCACAATATGATGCTGCCACCCCCATGCTTCACGGTTGGGATGGTGTTCTTCGGCTTGCAAGCATTTCCCTTTTTCCTCCAAACATAACGATGGTCATTATGACAAACAGTTCTACTTTTGTTTCATCAGACCAGAGGACATTTCTTGAAAAGGTACGATCTTTGTCCCCATGTGCCGTTGCAAATGTTAGTCTGGCTTTTTTTATAGCGGTTTTGGAGCAGTGGCTTCTTCCTTTTCTGAGCTGCCTTTCAGGTTATGTCGATTTATAGGACTTTTACTGTGGATATAGATACTTTTGTACCTGTTTCATCCAGCATCTTCACAAGGTCCTTTGCTGTTGTTCTGGGATTGAATTGCACTTTTCGCACCAAGGTACATTCATCTCTAGGAGACAGAACGCTTCTCCTTTCTGAGCGCTATGATGGCTGCGTGGTCCCATGGTGTTTATACTTGTGTACTATTGTTTGTACAGATGAACGTGGTACCTTCAGATGTTTGGAAGTTGCTTCCAAGGATGAACCAGACTTGTGGAGGTCTATAATTCTTTTGGCTGATTTCTTTTGATTTTTTTCCCCCATGATGTCAAGCAAAGAGGCATGGAGTTTGAAGGTAGGCCTTGAAATACATCCACAGGTACACCTCTAACTGACTCAAAAACTTCTGAAGCCATGACATTTTCTGGAATTTTCTAAGCTGTTTAACGGCACAATCAACTTATTGTATGTAAACTTCTGACCCACTGGAATTGTGATACAGTGAAATAATCTGTCTGTTAACAACTGTTGGAAAAATGACTTGTGTCATGCACACAGTAGATGTCCTAACCGACTTGCGAAAACTAGTTTGTTAACAAGAAATGTGTGGAGTGGTTGTAAAAACGAGTTTTAATGCCCCCAACCTAAGTGTATGTAAACTTCCGACTTCAACTGTATATTAGCTACAATGTAGCTTAAAGTGTTTTAAAGTATAGTCTGTAGTTTTTAGCTTCAGTGCCTATAGTGTGAATAAATGTGATTCAGACACCTGAATGACGGAGACCATTGACTGTAGTAGTCTCTATCGCGTTTCAGCATTAGGACCCTAATCCAATTACCATTACATTCTATTATGTCTGGTAAGGTGGTCCTGTCCTACAGTCCTGTCATCAACATACATCACTATACTTTTACAACCGCCTCCTATTCATGTTTAAATCAAATTTGTATGTCACATGCGCCGACTATAACAGGTGTAGGTAGACCTTACAGTGAAATGCTTACTTACAAGCCCTTAACCAACAACGCAGTTAAGAAACATTATTTTTTTTTTTAAACTTTAGTTCATTTAGTAAATATGAACACAATACAGTAACATCGGGATGCACAAATAAGTTTCTATTTTAAATCCTATCAAACCATGAAGGACCGTTTTAACCCAGTTTAGAAAGAAGGAGGCTAAATGTTATCTCAGAGAATGACACACTCCAGGGTCAGTCATATATAGGTTGTTGATTATTTTTGGAGGGGTGTAAACCCATAGGGTTCTATCTCTTTTGTGTAAACCCCTGCACTACTAGAATATTCTATCGTAGCTATTTGAAAAGAGAAGAAAGACCAACCGCCAAGGTTGGGAGTTTCCCTATAGTGAAGCATTGCACTTAAAGTATTATGCTGTACAGCCTCCGGTTACATGATTGAATCATGTTCGACTAAATAGGTTTGACAGCACCACGTCAGTTCTAAACTCACTTTTCCTCCTATACTGTCTGCTCACTCTGTTATTGAGTTTTGATGGTCCTCTGATGGGGACTGCGTTGAACTGAAGAGAAAAAAGAAAATCCCCCATATTCTCTGAAAAACAAAGTTTTTTTTGGTTAATATTTAAATCATAACTCACAATGATCTGGAACAATCTCCCTGCGGCAGCACATTTGGCCTCTAAACATTCCGTTTAAGTCTCTGACGGACACTGTTTGGCAGTGTGAGCTGATTTGATGAAGAGTACACTGTGAAAGAACCCTGATAGGTATCGTTGTCTCAGCTGTCTTGGACCAAATACAGATACAGTGTAACTGCACTTGGAAGGAGAGGCTGTGGGCATATCAGTAATTGTAATGCAACAGTCCAGCTTGAACAAAATGGGAATTAAAGAAGATCAATCTGGAGACACTGAAATATTTTTATAACCTTTGAAAATCTCCAATTTAAAACAACTTGGATAATAGCCAGCTCTCTTTTGTGCTCTCTAAATCTTAATTTATTTGCATGGTATACAACAGATGAAAGCCTTGAATTGCCCTTTGATGAATTCATGTTTTGGGGTTGTTTGATAAAACAGGTCATTGAATTACATTTTTATTTTATGAATCATCTTTTGAACAGAGCGAGAGCGTGGATGTGCTTTTCATTATGTTGGTTTGAATCCTGAGCAGTCAATCATTCAGGAAATTCCATCTACAGTGTAACAGTGACAAGGTCACAAGGATCGCAGATGGCAAGGACACTGAAGAATGAAAGGCTTTGTAAGGGTTCATACTTGAGTTGATGTTCTGTATAAGAAAAGGACAAAGGAAGAAAGCATATCAGTCACTCACATCAATCTTGGCTCAACCATAAGGCAATGCAACAATTACCATATCTATGGAGGGTACGTACGGGTGCGAACGAAAGGGGATAGGAGACTGTGACACCCTGTCTCTGGTATGGTGCTGGGGCATTTGTTAATTAGGGTGCATGAAAAGCAGCCAAGGCTATTCTCCTAAATCCAGCCAAATTAATGCTAATGGAAAATGCTATTGCATTGTGGATGAACTGCTAATGATTTGTTCCATTGCACCATCCCAGCCGATCAGTGTAAAGGAAACTAGTCACTTAAAGGGTGTCAAAAGCTGTTAGTATTTGGTCCCATATTCCTTGCCCGCAATGACTACATCAAGCTTGTGACTCTACAAACTCATTGGATGCATTTTGCAGTTTGTTTTGTGTTATGTTTTGTCCAATAGTAACTGAGTAAGTAAGTAATTTATTTTTAAGTGAGTAGATAATGTTTATGAACAATTTATAAATGAATCCTGATAATGCTGATAAAGGTTAGAGGCTACACCAAAACATGCTAACTAACCCATTTCCAATAACAGGGGAGCTTAGCATTTGTATGATCTTTGTGCCTCTGTAAATTCACTCATCATTATTCATGATTATGCATAATCATGGTAGCATCCACACAAATGTAGGAGTGTTCAGAATCATCCTCTATTCTTACTTATGACAAAAGTGACTCCAAAATACTACAATATTTTTCAACATTCAGTTCCTTTTGGGCTAAAGATAATCCAAAACAAACCTCAAATGCATCCAACAAAATGCATCTCAAATCTAAAATGTTGGAATATAGAGCCAGATGAAAAAATTTTGCTTCACTGTCCAAACACTCCCGTCCATATGTAGAAAGGACAATCTTAGTGAAGTGATGTGCTCAGAAACTGAGGGCTTTTAAAGCTGAGTGTTCAGGCACAAGGACGACAATTTATGATATTCATTTGAATTTCTTCTCTGTTCAAATGTGCAGTACTGCAATTGAATGTGTCTAAATATCATTTCCAATGAATTTGGAAGATGCCTGAACTTCAATTTGAACTATTTGGTATTTATTAGGATCCCCCATTAGCAGCTTCAAAAGCAGCAGCTACTCTTCCTGAGGTCCACATGAATCATGATATAATCCACAGTACAGAACATATTAGTCTAGGACTGAAATCCATACATTTTAAAACATCACACAGCCTACATGTCAGCATATACACACAATATCTAGGTCTAATACATTGTGTGTATATATATATATATATATATATATATATATATATATATATATATGGCTGTGTCTCTCCAGGCCCCTTTGTGCAGTAAAGTGTTATTTTATCTGTTGGTTTGAAACTGTTTTTATTGCTAGCTTGAGTTACCAGGGGTGGCAGAGAGTTTCCCAGCCTCTGTTCTGGACCTGGGGACTGTGAAGAGTCCTTTGGTTGCATGTCTTGTGCTGTACCGATGAGTATCCCGAACTGTGTGTCAACAGATAGTTCTATAGGCTTCCATTAAATCTCCAGATTGCATCATGTTGTTTTGAGTTGATGGTATTGATCCATGAGAGCAATGAGTGAGGGCTGTGAAAGCCTCCACATTCCATGACGTTCTCAACCTTTCTGGGAGGTTATTGGCTATAAGTGTATCCTGGCGCAAACTTCATTTTATTAGAACTGGTCCCGGCCAATCAAGAAGGTAGATTTAGTAGCCTACAAGTTATCTAGCTCCTCGATGCTTTCGATTGACTAGCAAGGCGTGTTAGTGTGGGTGTGATTAGTGCATAGCACTTGCTTCATGGTTCTTTATTCTGGCTGTAACTGTGCTGTGCATACGGCTGTATTTTCAAGGGCGCGTTCCTCTTGGCGGAGCTGCACTGTCGCTCTCCACACGTGCAAGTGTCAAGAAAAATATTTCAGCACTGGAGCTGTTCACGTCAGCGTTTTGACGGACTCTGACGGAATAGGTCATTCGTGTCACATTTGCAGTATATATTTGTGGAATCCAGGCTATTTTGAGTAGGCTAAACGCGTACTTTTCATTCAATCGAAGCCTTGCAATGCTGGGTAGCTGTTCGTGAGACACAAGGAAAAAAAGTCCCAAATCACGGTGGAGAGTTGTCCGATTTTATCTCAGGTAAATTCCATTTATTTTCAATATGGCATACAGACCAACAGCAAAATTGTTGCATAACACATTTCAGAGTTGCATTTAATTTAATGCATGACGAAAAGGCTTCTCGGGTGATTTGCAGGAGCTAGGCTATAGCATTTTTCTTCATCTGCCAATGATTGATGGCTGTGTTTTTAAACTAAACATTCATAGGCTGGATATAGTGACCTGGTGTCAGCAAGGCCTTCGCAACGCTATGTGTGTGCTATAGGGGTGAAACCACAGATATCCTATTTAATTACTAGAGTGGCTATGGCCCCAATTTCCAAAATGATATGAAAATGGCAGCCATTGTGGCCAGGGAGAAATCCAAACCAGTCTAATTTGAATGAATGGTAGTTGTGGCATAGGTGATGCAATCTTGCTTTTTCTTATGCAGGAACTTGAAAGTAAGGCATCTGATGTATATCAGAGATTGTGTAATATAATTACTGTCATCCTAAAATATTGTCATATGATCATAAATACATTAAACTGGTTTTATACCAATATAAATAGCCTCTAAAATATATGTAAACAGACCATAAATGTCTCAATGTGAGTGTTTTGCTAAAATATCAGTACTTGTTGCATTAAGTCCTATCATCAACTGATTTCAGCTACTGTATGGCTGTTGATTGACTGCATTGTTTGTATGGAATGTTGGCATACTGACAGTTCATTTGAAAAATATTTGGAATCGTTCCACTTATACTGGCTGGAATACAGCACGTTTCACAGCCGATTTAGGTCGGCACTCAGCTGGGGGGTAGATCCTAGCCACGTTTGATCATTTTGTGCATCATAACCTCTCTTTGGGCAGTGTAGGATGGCTCACTTCAATTAATGGTGGCAGGAAAAGGAGTTAGTCGTGTGGGTGGGGGAAATAACATCCTGCTATTCCTCAAGACCAAAGGCTGAATCATGTCCCACTATGTAGGCTACCTGCAACAGAGCAGAACAGAGCAACAGAGTTAAATACTACCCCAGGTAGTATGTCCCATCCTGTGGTAATCCTGGGGTCAACACAGGTCCTGTACCTAGGGAGTTCTGGATCACTGGACTGAGTCATGCTCAACAGCCTGCGACAGATCCCTGCAGCTTGTGCATGTTCCTCTGCCGTTCTCACAGTGACCATTGTCCGCTTCTCTCAGCCTCAGTGTATTGACTGGCACAGCTTTTCTGCTTGCCTGGCAGCCTGTCAATGCAAACATAGGAGCTCCTCTCTAAGGATGCATTTGGATTTAAATTCCTCTACTTCCAGGCGCCTCTGTCTGTGCACCATGGACAGCACACAAACAGAATTTGTTTTTGGGACCAACCAAACAGTTGTCAGCCCGCTGGGTGTCTTTGTTGGGTTCTAGGACAGAGAAGAGAAGAGGTGTTCTCGGTGTACCAGAGATGAGGAGTCCCAGCAGGGCAAGGATATTTGGTCTCAGTCATTCTCTACATGCACAGAGAACTATGGCAGTGTGCCTCACACAGATGTGATCATACAGCTTCTGCCTGATGGTCTGTGTTTCCAAAAAGAAACCGTTGTCTCTGCCATTTTTGTGTATGCTTACCAGTGTGTGTGGTTGTGTTTGTGTACGTTTTGTAAACGATTCTGCTCATTGGCGAACTTGTTAGTGTAATTAGTTCCAGGTCTTTGCTCTGTGGGTCCGTGGATGAGATCTTTGGCGCTTTGTGCCGCCCCCCAATGATCCCAGCATGAAAAGGAGGACTGGTTGGGATTCTAATCAGCACATACCCAGAATGGACCTGTGAAGAGAAACATGTCACAACTCTAGTCAGACCTAGAACCTCAAGCCTTACTGTGAAAATGGATTCCTTGAACTAATCTTTTAAATCCACCAGTTTGTATAATGCAGGAAGAAGAAAAAATCATGTAGGCGCTAAACTTGGATGACATTCCACAGTAGCTAGGTTTCCATCCAATTTGTGACAGATTTTCATGTGAATATTATAGAAAATCTGCATGGGGGGGGGGGGGGGGGGGGGGGGGATCAAATTTTTCCCAGCAGAGGTTTGTTTCCATCGACCTGACTTGTTGCAAATAAAAGGCTGTGTGTGACGACAGTGCACATAAAAACCACTCTTGATAAGTTCTCATGTACCAAATAAAAACAAACTCAATGTTTCCATTGGAAAATGCAATCTATTGATGGTTTTGTCACAAACTATTGCAATAAAGGGCAAACTTACCCAATCAGGTTTTTGCGCATGCTCTCAAGGCATAAGTTCACTCCCATCTCCAATTACTCAAGCTAATAGCAAAATGACCTTTATTAAATAACGGATTAAACAACATCTCATGGAATGGCAGGGACTGTGAGGAAACACACACAGAGAGACACATGATGTCATTGCATACAAATTATGACCCTAGATATTTATTGGTAAGGAGCATCAAGCTCATCACCATACACTTTCACCACCCTGTGAAGTTCATTCTAACTTTCATCTGTAGCCTAATAAACTGCATGCTTTTTCAAATTGTAGTGGGCACACACTGGTTGAATCAACTTTGTTTCCACATCGTTTTAATGAAATGATGTTGAATTGATGTCTGTGCCTAGTGGGATGACCGCAACTTTGCCTTTACATGATGGTTATTCTATCAAATATTTAGCAAGAAATCGTTTCCACTTCAATTTGTCGCATAAATAATTTTACAGGCACAAAAAGATCCCACTGTGTCAAACGAATAAATTGTCTTTCGACATTTATAAAACTGTACCGACCCTTCCTGTTTCCATCACAGATGTCATGATTTATTTTTGTTATACGGTATGACTTTAGGCACATAAAACGTGTTTAGAGACCTGTGCAGAGGAGGTGTCAGACTGAATACTAATGGAGAACCAAGGTGTCCTGATCTGCCCCTGATACACGGCTCACAGGATTCAACCCATTCTAATTCCAGTCCACGATTCATTTCCTGTTTGGCATATGCTCTGTCTTTGCCAAAAATGTCTCTGCGGGACAAAACTAGATTCTATATAACACCCAAGAACTCCCATCAGAGCTGCCTGGCAGTGCCAGACATAGTCTCGTTTTGATAGATCATGTGTGGACCAGTGGAGTGTAGACAGCCTACATACAGGATTACTGGGAGTGAGCGCTAGATCAGAGGGATTTAAAGAGCACCATGGTGCTCTTATCTTCCTCCAAAATTATCAATATTTAACTACACCAAGACGGTGCAGTGAGCGTCATCCATCTTGTTCACCACCATTGGGTGCCTTGCTTCTACAGAGCGCAAACACAGTTTGAGGTCTTAGTTAAAATTAACAAGCTAATCAAACTGATTCAGAAGTTTCGGTAGAAAACAATCCACACTTGGATCCACAAGTTCTTCATAGGTATTACGGGTCTTGTTAAACAGAAAAATATGAAAGATACAAGTGCCAATAAAAGGGCCTAGAATGAAACCCATATCTCAAGACCTAGTGGAAGAATATTCAGGCTGTCACAGTGCAGCTCATTCAGACTGGGATTCTCTCTCTACCGTGCATGTATGTCAGGTCCGGCCCCAAGGAGTGGCCATGTTTTCCGCTCCATCCACCCCCACCCCCCAAAAGTATCCAGGGGCATTTAAATCATTCAGAGTGGTCTGACCCAGCTGCTCCTGTAGGAAACGAGTGAGAAGCCAGCCTGACGGAACCACAGCACTCATCCCCTACATATTTCTCTTGATTTAGCCTGAGCTGTAGTATGTGGGCCAAAAGATAAAGGTTGTTGCCATCTTAGACATATCGAGTCTTTATCCCCTTTTGTAAATAAATGCCGTTTTCACTGGAGTAAATTCTGGATCATGGGCTACACATTCTGAGTGTCTCATGAGGTAAGATTCGTGTAAAACATTCTTACTAAAACACCAGCCAAGTGTGAGGGGAAGTATATTATTTTGTGACAGTTACTTGGCAAAAGCTTTGGTTTAGCAGACCTGCTAGACAACCAGTGGAATATTTCTCAATTCCCTTTATGGTACAAAGCACTGACCAACTTGTCAGCTTCAACTTGCCTCCACAAGAAAAATAAATAAGTTAAAACCCCCATTCAGTCACCTGCCACCATCGTTATGCACACCTGCGCCTCATCAGACTCACCTGGACTCAATCACCTGCTTGATTAACTTCCCTATGTCACTCCCTTTGGTTCTTTCCTTAGGCATTATTGTTTCATGTCTGTATGCTACCCGTGTTTCTTGGTTTGGTCCATGTTCATTTATTTATTAAATGATTCACTCCCTATACTTGCTTCCCGACTCCCAGTGAACATGTTACAGAAAAACGCCTCACCAAAGCGGAGCATCGGGGAGTGTTTTGTGTTATTTTTTTTGTTAGTGTAGGTGATTTCGGGTCAAGGTACCGGAGAAATCGGGGATGCCACAGCTGGCTCATCAGGCTTCCATGCCTCAGCTGGCTCGTCAGGTTTACAAGACCCGGTTCCGCCATCAAGCGTCCGTTGCCATGTCTACCGAGGATGCCTCAGCTAGCTCAGGCTCCCATACCTCAGTTTGCGCGACAGGTTCTCCATGCCTAAGCTGGTTTGTCAGGCCTCAGCAGAATCTATCGACTCGCTCCTGGTCTCCGGGATCGTACCTCTCGTCGACGGCTGGAGCTGCGCGTCAGGGAGAGGGTACTGTCACGTATACTCCCTCTCTGGCGCTCAAGGTCGTCAGGCTGCTCATTATTATGCACACCTGTCACCATCGTTACGCGCCTCATCACTCACCTGGACTCAATCACCTGCCTGATTACCTTCCCTATAACTGTCACTCCCGTTGGTTCTTTTCCTAGGCGTTATTGACTCTGTTTATGTCTGTACGCTGCTCATGTTTCTTATTTTGTCCATATTCGTCTATTTATTATTAAATTCACTCCCTGTACTTGCTTCCCGACTCCCAGTGTACACGTTACACAGGGCCTTGATTGGCTGATAGGATGTTCTAGAGCCCACTCCCTTACCCAGATGAACAGTCATTGGTCTATTATAATCAGATCACATTGTGACATCATGTGGGCCAAAAATTCCATCCTTCCTGAAAAGGCTGAAATTCTGTTTTCTTTTTCTTCTCCAAATGGCTCACACAAAGGGCATTTTATGTCATCTTCACAATTTCAGAGTGTTATTTGGAAATATTATTAAAAAAAAAACGGAAAATCATGTTTATAATTGCACTGCCCCTTTAACCTCAACGATGAGGACTGCTACACTGCTCAGTCTCTCTATGAGCAGTTCCAGCTCCAGGGGAAGATGTTTAGTAATGAGAGGCAGATTATTTATTAGATCTATCAGGGGGTGCCAGGCCCTGTAGTCAGGATGGTAGTGTGTGTGTGCCAGGTCTGGTCAGCCAGCGATATCCTCCCTGTGGTTTTCCTCAGATGCCCTGTGAGCTCTATAGACTCTTCCCACAACCGGGTGCCATGAGTCTTGCAGCAATATGTGAGCTCCAATTCTCAGATACAGTCAGACTTCCCATCATAGAAGATATCTGACATGAGCAAAGGAGATTATTATTATTTTTAACCTGCTCATGTTTTTATATGATCCTCTGCATGGTATTTCCTCTCCTTATTCACAGTGCAAGCTCTTCACTTTCATTTAACTTAGTTCTAGTGTCTGGAAACACCTTTTACACTAGCTAACATTTTACTGTTTTACAGTGTACTGTTTTACACCTGTTATATCCTGTGCACGTGACAAATCGTATATTTCCTCAGTACATTTTGAGTAGATTCAACAAAGATGACCACCCTGGACCTTGCCATTACTCCTGATTTCAATACCATCTAATATGAGACAGCACATTAGACAGACCGCTCCGCAGACACATCCTGGCTCCTAAGCCTCATCACTGCGTCTCTGTATCACCCGTCCCCCATCACCTCAACACTCTGAGCTAAGGGAGGAAGGACACATCACTGGGTGAGGTTAATTACACCAGCATAATTATCGCCTCCTGTCACTTAGAGGACTTTGATGAGCTTGTGTTCACAATCTGTCTCTGTCTGTCTGAGCTGCTAGTTAGTGGAGGTCCACAGAAGGAGGCTGTATCAGTAAAGGGCTATGGGTGTGAGGAGAGAGTGTCCTCCAAATCCTGTCATTGAGCAGGAGGGAATAGTACACCAAAAGCCCTAAGAACTGAAGCCCAAAGCCCTTCAACTGGAGAATGACAGGAGAGGACAGAGTCACGGAAGGACAGAGTCACGGAAGGACTCCTGTTGTACTCTGGATGAATGGGATTGGATTTCAGATCACAACATGTGTCCTCTAAGTACCGTGTAATCAACTTGAGTCCAACTGCCCCATTTTCAATAATGGAATTCATGGTCACTTATAAACCGAGCGGAATGAGCACAAGTAGTTAGTTACATGTGTTGTGTTTGTTGTCTGGAGATTACTGGGTTTTGTTCTACGATTCCCATCCATTTCATTTGTTGGTTTATGTTTACTGCTCCATTTCATCCCTCTGTGCACATACTGGTTGAATCAACGTTGTTTCTACGTGTTTCTATTTCAATGAAACTATGTTTGAACCAAGTGGAATAGATGTTGAATTGACATCTGTGCCCAGTGGGATGTGATTGAGCTCAGCCGCTTCTGCTCATCAATGTGGTGATGGATCATATGTCACTAGGCCTGAGAATGGAACCATTAAGAGCAAGGCATGTAATGCAAGCACACAAACACCACACAAAGTTGTTCAGTATATCAGTTTGATACTAACTCTTGATAAAATGGCAAGTCTAATTAACCATATCGCTCAACCGATATTTATGCCATGCACGCAGTAATGAACACCTCTCTCACCCCCCCCCCCCCCCCTCTCTCTATCTATAGTAATGGGAGTGCTCATGTCTAAGAAGCAGCAGGTGCAGAAATGCACCTCGGTCGTCTCTGCCTTTCAGCAGGGCATGAAGGAACGCGCTCCAACCACAACAAACCAGGGGGAAAGATCTGGAGAGGGGCCGGCTGAATCCTTGCCACTACCAAATCCAAAGGAGGAGGGGGAGCACGGGGAGGCAGACGGCAAAGTGGGACCCTCGGGGACCTCCCAGCAAGCTGCTGTTCCAGGTCCGGCTCCCACCAGGGACGAGTGTAAGGTCAACCAGGAGGCCTGGAATAGGTTACGGGATGGGAAGGGGGTGGAACCTGAGGATCTGGACAAGACCGGCCATCAGCTCATCCCACCTGCATTTGTACGTCCCAAGAGAGATGCCAATGATGACCAGCCTGTTGAAATAGCACTGGGACAGAGAGAGCAGGTAGGGTATTCTACAATAAAGGGTTTACTTTGACTAAATCCACACTTTGTTCTTTAAATCCCCGGATCTTGGAATTTTAAAGATGAGTGTGAGATTTTAAAGGAATTTCCATGGCAACCGTATTATCTCCCATGCATTCCAGTTGAGTTGATGTTCTGACTGAAAAGAGACCTAAACAACTGTTAAGTATGGTGAGTCTTATCATTTTCTACCATAGGTGAAATAAGCATTTATAGATGAGCAAGGAAGCATTTCGTTGGACGGTGTATACCATGTCTATCCCGTGCAAATGACTAATAATACACACCAGCTATTTCCACGCCACGATATAATTATTGTCTAAGTGCTCTTCATAGAGCGCGTGCTGTGGTGTGGGCGGGTACTCGGGCTGTCTCAGAAAGGAGGCCTTGGCCCTGCCTCACTACCCAGGGCCACCATAACTAATTGGGATCCTGATGTGGTCAGGGATGGGGGCGGGGTTCAGGAGTGTACCAGATGACCAATCAGCCGGTTGGGGCTATTGGGAAGAGCACATTGTTATAATAGGACTCTTAGAGAGGATTGTTATGCTTTCTATCACTAATGGTGCTCATCAGATATACCAAATTGAATAGAGAGTGGACTACTTGCAGCAATTAACAATGATATGTTACAATAATACGAGCTCCAGGGTCAGACTGGAGAGGAAAAGATAAAACATTAACATCTGACTGAAACGGATGGCCATAGCAGCAACAAAATGCTGAATGGCATATATTACTATAGCACTTACAGATCAGACCTAAATTACACTGTTTATATTTGGAGCTGTAGGATACTTGGCATAAGAGTAAAAAAAATAAATCATAATTAGTCATCAAGGAGTTACAAAAATATCTGCTATAATTGTGATATTGGAAAGCAGTTTCAGCCTCCTTCCTGGTTGGGTAGAACCAATAGTAATTTCTCCTTTCCGATCAGCCTCTTCAGAATAATAAGATTCCTCCCTCATAATGAGAAGACAAGCTAGTTGGAAACTACTGTTGAGTTGCATCCGTTTCATAATGTGATGAGTGTAGACCACACTGTCTGTGGGATATAATTCATAGGTTTGAGTATTGAGCATGGAGGAGGTATGGTTCCTTCTGGCTATGGTCACCTGTCAAGGACCAGGTTTGACAAGGTCAGTCCAGATGATGACCATGATAGGATAAAAACTACGGTTAAAAAGGTAAGTACATAGACAGTGAATTGAATCTAACTTATTATTCTAATAATAATAACTTCCTGTGCATAATTATTTGTATTCACTGTTTAATCAAGCCAATACCCGGTCAAGACTGTAACTTCAAGGAGAGGACCGCTAGCCTTCATCATGGTGCCATCTGATTCAAAGCTGCTCTGTCTGAGAGTCTGTGTGTGTGTGACTTAAATTTCACAGACCTACAGATGCATCTTTCACCTAGTTGATTTGAAATAGAACTCGCAGTCCTCCTACATAGGCATCAAACCCCAATGAGTTTTATGATTTGAGTATGCCCTTTAACCTAGTGACCTTAATTGCCTTTTCCTCCAGCCGGTCAATGATGAGATGTGCGAGGTGTGTGAGGTGTGGACGGCCAACGACCTGTTCCCCTGCAGGACCTGCACACGAGTCTTCCATGACGGCTGTCTGAGGGAGTTGGGCTACCTTCGCACCGAACTCCTGCAGGAGATGAGGGAGACAGCACACACTTCGACAGGCTGGAGCTGCTACTACTGCGTGAGTCACTCAATCTGAACCTCCCATTGGCTATTCACATGGACCAACCACGCTCCACAAAGTTGTTTTACATTTTTTGTATCTCTATTTTTTTTTTTTTACCTTGAGTCATACCCGCTACTGTTAAAAAATAAGAAAAAAATAGTTTTATTGTCACATACACCGGATTGGTGCTGTGACATGTTATTTTACAGGGCAGCCATAGCAGTACAAATTAAGGTTAAGTGCCTTGCTCAAGGGCACAAACATATTTTTCACCTTTTCAGCTCGGGTATTTGAACCAGCAACCTTTCGGTTACTGGCCCAACGCTCTGACCACTAACAGCACACACTTTATGAACCTGAACACACCATGTACCCAAATACTATGCAGCACAATTCTGCCAATTGACTTTTTCCTATCTGGCCCAAGATCAGTGTTTTTTATTTTTTATTTTATAGTTGAGAACAAGTTCTCATTTGCAACTGAGACTTGGCCAAGATAAAACATAGCAGTTTGACATATACAACAACACAGTTACACATGGAATAAACAAAACATACAGTCAATAATACAGTAGAAAAAAAAGAAAAAAAAGTCTATATACAGTGAGTGCAAATGAGGTAAGATAAGGGAGTTAAGGCAATAAATAGGCCATGGTGGCGAAGTAATTACAATATAGCAATTAAACACTGGAATGGTAGATGTGCAGAAGATGACTGTGCAAGTAGAGATACTGGGGTGCAAAGGAGCAAGATAAATACATAAATACAGTATGGTGATGAGGTAGTTGGATGGGCTGTTTACAGATTGGCTATGTGCAGTGATCTGTGAGCTGCTCTAACAGCTGGTGCTTAAAGCTAGTGAGGGAGATATGAGTCTCCAGCTTCAGTGATTTTTGCAGTTCGTTCCAGTAATTGGCAGCAGAGAACTGGAAGGAAAGGCGGACAAAGGATGAATTGGCTTGACCAGTGAGATATACCTGCTGGAGCGCGTGCTATGAGTGGGTGCTGCTATGGTGACCAGTGAGCTCAGATAAGGTGGGGCTTTACCTAGCAAAGACTTGTAGATGACCTGGAGCCAGTGGGTTTGGCAACGAGAGTGAAGCGAGGGCCAGCCAACGAGAGCGTACAGGTCGCAGTGGTGGGTAGTATATGGGGCTTTGGTGACAAAACGGATGGCACTGTGATAGACTGCATCCAATTTGTTGAGTAGAGTGTTGGAGGCTATTTTGTAAATTACATTACTAAAGTTGAGGATTGGTAGGATGGTCAGTTTTACAAGGGTATGCTTGGCAGCATGAGTGAAGGATGCTTTGTTGCGAAGTAGGAAGCCAATTCTAGATTTAATTTTGGATTGGAGATGCTTAATGTGAGTCTGGAAGGAGAGTTTACAGTCTAACCAGACACCTAGGTATTTATATTTATCCACATATTCTAAGTCAGAGCCGTCCAGAGTAGTGATGCTGGATGGGCGGGCAGGTGCGGGCAGTGATCGGTTGAAGAGCAGGCATTTAGTTTGGGGGAGAGGGAGAAAGTGAAGAGATGAAGAGTGATAGTAGAAGAGGGTGACAGTGAGAAAAAGACACCTTTTCATCTCAGAAGAGTTCAGCTCTACACTCAATGTGCTATCTAGAAGCTAAAAGTGTTTTTTGGCCGTCCTCATAGGAGAACCCTTTGAAGAACCCTTTTTGGTTCCAGGTAGAACCTTTTCCACAGAGGGTTCTACATGGAACCCCAAAGAGTTCTACCTGGAACCAAAAAAGGTTATCCAATGGGGACAGCCAAAGAACCGTCGTCAACGCTGCAGAAACAAATACTATTTATTTTATCGCCTAGTACAGTCATCCAAAATGTCTAGCTGTGTCCCCATTTGACATTTTAATTTCACAGCTTTGGTGTTGTGCCATTATCACCTCTCTTCTCATCCACAGGCTTGGGGCTTTGACTGAAGTGGTTAGAGCTCGTGCTGCTGTCACTTCTGACTAGACTTTTCCACTGTCAAGGGGACCAGAAAGTCACAGCAACATTGTCCCTACATTTTATTGTTATTGCTTAAGGGTCTTTGTAATATAAAAGGAATTACTTTTAATATGTTATAATTTGATTCGGTGCACAAATCCCCAAAGTGCTCATGATAGAATAACCTATTTAAACTTGTTTGGATTGTGGATTAACACATACATAAAAAAAACTCCAGGTGTTACTCGGGAGATGACAATATCATCAGAAATATCTAGGGCAGGTCATCCAATTTATTACTGTTGTTGTACTATATATACAAAAGTATGTGGACACCCCTTCAAATTAGTGGATTCGGCTATATCAGCCACACTCATTCATGATGTGTATACAATTGAGCACACAGCCATGCAATCTCCATAGACAAACATTGGTAGTAGAATGGCCGTACTTGTAATGTCTGGGATCTAGTGGAGGAAGGAGTCAGACGCAGGAGACTCAGAGTTCAGAGTAGGCACGTCTTTAATACACCGACCAGGTGTAAAAGCAGACGCCACTCAACACAAATACCCCAAACCACAGGGGAACTAAACTGTATCCAAAAAACAGCTCACGTACACCAAACAGCCGTGACATACATGCGTGCACGACAAGTACACAGAACAATCCCACACAAAGAGCAGGCGGGCCGGCTGGCTAATAAAGCCCAACTAATATCCAAATTAACAACCGGTGTAACCAATAAACAGACAAGGAGGGGGAGGAAAAAATCAGTGGCATCTAGTAGGCCGGTGACGACGAGCGCCACCCGAATGGGAAGGGGAGCCACCTTTGGTAGGAGTCTTCAGTACTGAAGAGCTCTGTGAATGTCAATGTGGCACAGTCATAGGATGTCACCTTTTGAAAAAAGTATGTTTGTCAAATTTCTTCCTGCTAGAGCTGCCCCGGTCAACAGTAAGTGCTGTTCTTGTGAAGTGGAAACATCTAGGAGCAACAACAGCTCTGCCACGAAGTGGTAGGCCACACAATCTCACAGAATGGGACTGCTGAGTGCTGAAGCGTTTAAAAATCATCTGTCCTCGGTTGCAACACTCACTACCGAGTTCCAAACTGCCTCTGGATCAACATCCGCACAATAACTGTTTGTTGGGAGCTTCATAACATGGGTTTCCATGGCCGAGCAGCCGCACAGAAGCCTAAGATCACCATGCCAAGCGTCGGCTGGAGTGGTCATTGGACTCTGGAGCAAGGGAAACCACGTTCTGGAGTGATGAATCACACTTCACCATCTGGCAGTCCGACGGACAAATCTGGGTATGGTGGATGCCAGGAGAGCGCTACCTGCCCGAATGCATAGTGCTAACTGTAAAATTTGGTGGAGGAGGAATAATGGTCTGGGGCTGTTTGTCATGATTCGGGCTTGGCCTCTTTGTTCCAGTGAAGGGAAATCTTAATGCTACAGCATACAATGACATTCTAGACTATTCTGCTCTTCCAACTTTGTGGCAACAGTTTGGGGAAGGCCATTCCTGTTTCAGCATGATAATGCCCACATGCGCAAAGCTAGGTCCATACAGAAATGGTTTGTCAAGATCGGTGTGGAAGAACATTACTGGCCTGCACAAAGCCCTGACCTCAACCCCATCGAACACCTTTGGGATGAATTGCCTAATCGTCCAACATCAGTGCCGACCTCCCTAATGCTCTTGTGGCTGAATGGAAGCAAGTCCCTGCAGCAATGTTCAAACATCTAGTGGGAAGCCTTCCCAGAAGAGTGGAGGCTGTTATAGCAGCAAAGGAGGCACCAACTCCATATTAATGCCAATGATTTTGGAATAAGATGTTCGATGAGCAGGTGTCCACATACTTTTTCTCACGTAGTGTATGTTTACTATAGCTCCCTGAGGATTTCAAATGGGATTATTTTCACCATGAACTGATCTTGAGCAATAGTTTAACAAACCTGCCAGAGAATACACATACATACAGTAGCCAAGAAAGTGGGTTGTGGTGTTTTAATTATACACCAAGTTCAACACATCCCACTATGTACAGATACAGAACAGATTTTGCTCTTTCAAACATGAAGTCAGCAGTCTCCCAGTGCTGAGGTGATTTGATCATGGTGGATATTGAGTGAGAGTGAGTATGGAAGACTGCCAGGCCCAGGAAACTCCGTCCCCATGCAGGCTAATCAATGCACTCACAAGTATGGGATTATTTGTTGACTCGTATTGAATGCAGTGTGTTTACGCAATACTCAGAAATACTAAAGTACTAATGTTACCCAGCAGGCTGTCTCTAGCAGCCCCCAGATTTGATTCACCACCTCTTCATCCCCTCCTCTTCTGACGTTTTCCTGTTCGGACACCCCCTGTTATGATATCTGGCAGGCAGAGTTTGGACTACTTAGCATACGTGTGAAAAATAAACTCTCTAAAGCAGGTCTTCCCAAACTGGGGTACGTGCAATGCCGTCGGGGGTATGACAAATAAAAATATTGGCCTTTCACATTTTCAAACTACATTTTTTATATTTTCCAACGTGGCTGTACATTTGGGTGACGTTTTTTTCTCGCCTGAGTAGCCTCATTTCACTGCCATAAATAAAATTGAACCATCTAGTGTTCAGCGGAATAACAACCAAATGTCAAATACAGGTAGCCTAGTCAAATAATTAACATCCAAACACATTAACTGTTACTCTCTCGTGGGAATTCCACTAACAGTTTGTATGTAGCCAAACGTAGTTGCTGCTCATTCCGTTTGCTCAAATTGATAAATGTTTCAAATAAAATAAGGCCCACGTATGTGTCTCTATGGACCAGCTCTACTGGTAGTACTGCTACTACCAGCAGTACTACATCTGCACCTGTCGACGACACAAGTTGTTCTGCTTCCACGAGCACATCCAATGCTAGCATCAGTAATTCTACATTTGTTGTTAGCCCAGCTAGCATGGACACTGACAGTTGTGAATCTGATGCAGCCTAAGAGCTACTGCACCCTTACCCAGGAAAGCACCGAACAACAGACCATCAAAGGCACAAATATGATGAGAACTACATTGATTTGGGGTTCACTTATATTGGGAGTAGTACCTTTCCTCAGCCACAGTGTGTTATATGTGCAAAAGTACTATCTCACAACTCGATGAAACCTTCACTCTTGCTCAGACATTTAGAAACAAAACATGCCAATTTGAAAAATAAGCCACATTAGTGTTTTGAGCGAGAATTAAGACGACTTTTGAGTAGTAAGACTTATTAAAGCAACAGATACCATTATTAAGAAGGGGCTAGAAGCGTCTTATATGGTGAGCTATCGAGTGGCTAGGACAGGCAAGCCCCATACTATTGTGGAGGACTTAATTCTTCCTGCTGCTGCAGATATGGCTGGGGGGAAAGGCCTATGCCTTCATCAAACACTGGTTCATGACGCATCAGTGACATGGCAGGAGATGTTTTGAAACAATTACTGCTTCGCATACAAGCCAGTGAATTCTATGCGTTACAGCTGGATGAGTCAACAGACGTGGCGGGCCTGACACAGCTACTGGTTTATGTCCTTTATGTTAATAGGGGGTCAATTTAAGGAAGACATCCTCTTCTGCAAACCACTGTATACCAGGAAAACGGGAGAAGATATTTTTAAAGTACTGGACAGCTTTCTGACATCAAATTAACTTGGGTGGTCAAGATGTGTTGGCTTTTGCGCCATCAGTACAGATACCATGACAGGGAGACATAGTGGAGTGGTAACGCGCATGCAAGCAGTTGCTCCCGACACCACTTGGGTACACTGCAGCATCCACAGAGAGGCTCTTGCTGCCAAAGGAATGCCTGGCAGTTTGAAATACATTTTGGACACTACAGTGAAAATGGTTAACTTTGTTCAAACAAGGCCTCTAAATTCTTGTGTATTTTCTGCATTATGCAATGATATGTGCAGCAACCATGTAACACTTTTACAATATACAGAAGTGTGCTGTTTATCAAGGGGCAAAGTATTGACACTTTTTAAAAACATTTTTACTGACCATAATTTTCACTTGTCTGACCACTTCCATGATGATGAGACGACTGGCCTATCTGGGTGATACATTTTTATTTTATTTTTAAAATTCTCACTGCATGATCTGAATCTAGTATTACAGGGACTCTCCGCAACTGTGTTCAATGTGCGGGACAAAACTGAGGCTATGATTTAAGAAGTTGGAGCTCTTCTCTGTCTGCATTAACAAGGACAACACACAGGTCTTTCCAGCATTGTATGATTTTTTTGTGTGCAAATGAACTCAAGCTTACGGACAATATAAAATGTGATATAGCGAAGCACCTGAGTGAGTTGGGTACGCAATTACGCAGGTACTTTCCCGAAACGGGTGACACAAACTGGATTCGTTATCCCTTTCATGCCATGCCTCCAGTCCACTTACAGATATCTGAACAATTGCAACAAGCGGTTCTGTGAAAATTGAATTTCTGGATTGGGCTGCGTTCTGCATTGGCAAATCGTGCTGTTAAGACACTGATGCCCTTTGCAACCACGTACCTATGTAAGAGTGGATTATCGGCCCTCACTAGCATGAAAACTAAATACAGGCAGCCTGTGTGGGAAATTATTTAAGACTGAGACTCTCTCTAATGCAACACAACATTGCAGTTATGTCCATCCTTTCATGCACACCCTTCTCATTAACCTGTTATTCAGAATTTATGATGAACAAATATGGTTTTATATGTAAGATGGTTAAATAAAGAGCAAAATTATTATTATTTGTGCCCTGGTCCTATAAGAGCTCTTTGTCACAAACTGCCTCGTGTGAAGTGACACTCATTCTTATGTTTAATACAATGATGGCAAAAAAACATTTGAGAGTGTGCTGACCCTGGTGCTAGAGGTGGTACGCAGCTGGAGGTTGAATGTTTGAAGGGGTACGGGACTATAAAAAGTTTGGGAACCACTACACGAAAGAATACTCCCATCTTTCCTGAAGCTACTGTTTATTTGATTCCTTAAAGGGGCTAGTGAAAGCCCAAAGAGCACTGGACTCCATATCCTGTTTTCAAGCTCCATATTAGTGCGTAAAGCTTTAATCTAAATATATTTTGGTGGGTGACGCTACTGGAAATCAAATTGGTTTGATATTCATGTGATCTCATAACCCTGGGTGACCCAGAGATTTCACCCATCATGGCCAATTATCCAACCCAATTATTACCTTCTGTCCTCCAACTGCCTCCTCTCAACCTGCTCATCAGGGTCGAGGGCCTCCGCATCCACCACACACCTGCAGATAATTAACTTAATTCAAGTTTTAATGTGTTCGACCTGAACTGCTCCCTCTTTTTAGCGTGAACAGCATGATAGACAGAATCAGGTAGACATATGGTGCACATTCAGACTCATCACCTTTCTGGAGTGTAGTAAAATGGCTGCTAGGCTTATATTTTCCTATTACCGTGGTTGTTAATTTTAGGACAGGTTCTAAGAAGCAATACTATAAAACCACCTAGCAGCCATTTTACGACAGCGCACGCACTTGACATACTTTATAATAATAGCTTCAGAGAAACTGCATAATAAGCACACCAAGGCTTTCTGGAACATGTATGACGCATGCTGAACTTAATGCATTCAGACACACTGCACATTAATCCATAAGGGCACACACCATATAATCTACTACAGAACACTTCAAATAATTATGATACACACCACTATAGCGCATGCAGTGGGTCACACTTTTTGCTAGGGCTGGGCAGTATCCAGATTTTCATATCGTCATACCGTCCTTTACTCATCCTGGAATGTATGGTATTACTGGCTTAGTACACAATGGGGCACCAAAAACAACTCACAAAATCCCACTGGGTGTCTATTACCAAATTTGCAGAAGTAATAGTGAATTTCCATGCTAGCTAAATATTCCAACGAGTGCAAACAAATATAAGTGAATTGCAAAGGTCAAAGTTTTATACATATAGGTAGGAGCTACCGAATTTAGAGCAGCATGTGTACATGCCCTGCCTGCTCTGCTCGGAGAAGAGGGGGGGGGGGGGGGGGGGAGCAGAGGCACAAGAACAGAGAGGAGAAAAAACGCAAGGAAATCATAGCAGTGACAGCTGTACAGACTTCTCAAACACAGCAGAAAGCGAACACTATATGATGCCCCATCTCCTCATTAATTCAGCCACTTACTTAGTTAACTAGCAAGTTAAACTTAGGGGAAGCGTTAACTCAAAATTATGATATTTGTTTTTCACAATGAAAAAAGATAAAACCCGTAAGGAATGGATCAAAATTTACAGAATAAGTACCTGGAGTAAAATTGGAGGGTGAAGGGTCATGCTTTTTCAATTTCAGTCAAGAGGAGGGTTTTTGTAAAAAAAAAAAAAAACATTGAGTCCATGGGAGGGTCATGTAATTGTTTGATTACATTTTTAGAATGAGCTTTGTTTTAATTACTATCTTGGGTATAGGGGAGGGTCACTTGTTTTTTTTTTTTCAAACTTTTAGGGAGGGTTTAGGTCATATATATATATATATATATATATTTTGGTAAAGGGATGGCCATTTTCATTTCAGAGATGTCCAATTTTCTCCATGTAACCCTTATTTTAGTGTTCAATCCCTAAGATATCTTGCTGCATTTTGTAAACACAAATGCTTCTAATTTAAATTTCTGCTAGGCATCAGACACATTTTGTGCTTCAGTTGCCTACTTTTTGTGGTGTAGCCTACTTTCCTCTGGTAAAATGCAAGATTAACTTTAAGCAAAACATTAGGAAATGTAGCTGGCTACATTATTTCTATGTTAAACATTAGAAATATGATGGCCATGTGTCATTTTAGCCCAAAAAGACCTTGCTTTTTCAATGTAGGCTAATTTACTTGTGTGGCTGCCAACCAGATAGTGTTGCGCTTCTGTTGTCATCTGATGTAAATGAAGCTATTTTCTGCCGAATGTGTTGCACTAATGTATTTTCTGTGAAGGAAAACTGTAGCTGCACGCCACTGATCACTCTATTGAAGCAAAAACAGCAGCCTTTCAATATAAAACGCAACCCCTGTCAATACACTGCTGGGGACACCTGCTTTCTCCTGTTGTGCTATTTTCAAACAAACACATGACTGGCTCAGCTGTTGCTCCGCTTTCATCGTGTGAAATGAAGACCGTGATCTGCTTTATTACCTATCGTATTGCACAAGTTGACTGGAAGTATTTACTTAAATAAGCTATAAATATAAAAATGTATTGAAGAAAAAAAACGTCTCAAAGGTATTGATGGTATTGAAAAAAACATCCTGAGGCTATTTCCAAATACCTCAGTATACGGTATCCCGCCCAAGCTAACTTTGTGCTGCTTTCCAGTACCTTCTACTTGACTTGACTTCAGATGCCAGTTTGTATCAGATCTCTCCCCATTTAACCGTGACCTTTCCCTCCCACAGGACAATGTGAACCTGCTTCTGACTGAAGAGGAGATGTACAGCCTAATGGAAACCTTCAAGCAGTGCAAGATCATCCCTGGTCAGTCATACTGCTGCAGTTCTAGAGAACAATACATTTCATAGCTGACAGATCTCCATAAGCCGGGACAAGTATGCTTTATTTGGCACAGCACAGTTGACAGATTAATAGATCAGTACATGCATACAGGACTGTTCTCATGTGATTATTATTATTTGACCCTGCTGGTCATTTGTGAACATTTGAACATCTTGGCCATGTTCTGATATAATCTCCACCCGGCACAGCCAGAAGAGGACTGGCCACCCCTCATAGCCTGGTTCCTCTCTAGGTTTCTTCCTAGGTTTTGGCCTTTCTAGGGAGTTTTTCCTAGCCACTGTGCTTCTACACCTGCATTGCTTGCTTTTTGGGGTTGTAGGCTGGGTTTCTGTACAGCACTTTGAGATATCAGCTGATGTAAGAAGGGCTATATAAATCAATTTTATTTGATTCTCATACAGCTCTTCACGTATCTCTGAAACAACCCTCTGAGCGCAGTGAGTTACTGAGTACAGAAAGGTGCCAAAAGCTCTCTGTTTTTGTAATGCGCACATGCCTACAAGTAAAAAAATTCTCTAGACAGGAATCTGTACCTGTTAATGTACAGTGGCGAGAACAAGTATTTGATACACTGCCGATTTTGCAGGTTTTCCTACTTACAAAGCGTGTAGAGGTCTGTATTTTTTTTTATCATAGATACACTTCAACTGTGAAAGATGGAATCTAAAACAAAAATCCAGAAAATCACATTGTATGATTTTTAAGTAATTAATTTGCATTGTATTGCATGACATAAGTATTTGATCACCTACCAACCAGTAAGAATTCCGGCTCTCACAGACCTGTTAGTTTTTCTTTAAGAAGCCCTCCTGTTCTCCACTCATTACCTGTATTAACTGCACCTGTTTGAACTCGTTACCTGTATAAAAGACACCTGTCCACACACTCAATCAACAGACTCACACCTTTCCACAATGGCCAAGACCAGGGAGCTGTGTAAGGACATCAGGGATAAAATTGTAGACCTGCACTAGGCCGGGATGGGCTACAGGACAACAGGCAAGCAGCTTGGTGAGAAGGCAACAACTGTTGGCGCAATTATTAGAAAATGGAAGAAGTTCAAGATAACGGTCAATCACCCTCGGTCTGGGGCTCCATGCAAGATCTCACCTCGTGGGGCATCAATGATTATGAGGAAGGTGAGGGATCAGCCCAGAACTACACGGCAGGACCTGGTCAATGACCTGAAAAGAGCTGGGACCACAGTCTCAAAGAAAACCATTAGTAACACACTACGCCGTCATGTATTAAAATCCTGCAGCACATGCAAGGTCCCCCTGCTCAAGCCAGCGCATGTCCAGGCCCGTCTGAAGTTTGTAAATGACCATCTGGATGATCAGGAGGAGGAATGGGAGTAGGTCATGTGGTTTGATGAGACAAAAAAAGCTTTTTGGTGTAAACTCCACTCGCCGTGTTTGGAGGAAGAAGAAGGATGAGTACAACCCCGAGAACACCATCCCAACCGTGAAGCATGGAGGTGGAAACATCATTCTTTGGGGATGCTTTTCTGCAAAGGGGACAGGACGACTGCACCGTATTGAGGAGAGGATGGATGGGGCCATGTATCGCGAGATCTTGGCCAACAACCTCCTTCCCTCAGTAAGAGCATTGAAGATGGGTCGTGGCTGGGTCTTCCAGCATGACAACGACCCGAAACACACAGCCAGGGTAACTAAGGAGTGGCATCTCAAGGTGTGGCCTAGCCCGTCTCCAGACCTGAACCCAATAGAAAATCTTAGGAGGGAGCTGAAAGACCGTATTGCCCAGCGACAGCCCCGAAACCTGAAGGATCTGGAGAAGGTCTGTATGGAGGAGTGGGCCAAAATCCCTGCTGCAGAGTGTGCAAACCTGGTCAAGAACTACAGGAAACGTATGACCTCTGTAATTGCAAACAAAGGTTTCTGTACAGGGGCCTCTCGGGTGGCGCAGTGGTTAAGGGCGCTGTACTGCAGCACTAGCTGTGCCATCAGAGACTCTGGGTTCGCGCCCAGGTTGAAGTGTACCTATGATAAAAATTAAGTAGGAAAAGCTGCAACATCGGCAGTGTATCAAATACATGTTCTCCCCACTGTATGTATTTGTTAGCAATTGTCTGTTTACAGGTAGCTATAAAACTGCACAAACTGCCTTGTTTCCTACTTTGTGAAGGGAAATCAACAAGAGGCATTTCACCTTCGTAAAATGAATCATTTTCGATCACTGCTTGTGGAGATTAATTTTCTTTCATTTGCTCTTGCTGTGTAGAGTCGTGCCTGGTGTCAGATGAGCTGCTGCAGTACCGCCACTTTGTGTCCAAGCAACTGTTTGAGAAGGACCTGTCTGATGAGCAGGAAGAGGAGGTACTGGCTCAGTTCGCTGCCCTGGACTCAGAGAAGAGGGGCCAGATTGAGTGGTCTGACTTCCTATACCATGAGTCCCTGGGAGTGCTCAGGAAGTTCCGCACAGAGGTACCAAAACCCATCAAACACTCACACTCACATACTCCGGATTCCCATGTTCCAGTGTTCATTTCGTCAACAGAAATAGTGACTCAAACACCTATTTTTCAGTGGCAATTGATGAGACCATAACTGTCTAAATAGACCCAGAAACTATAACTAAACAAACATTATTTTAATTTCAGATGTCTAAAACGAGACGAGACAAAATCATATCTAAGTGGACTGGGAAAGGGTTTTTGGAGTGATTGAGAGCTTTTCAGTGATAAGCACAATAAATATTAGAAGCGCAGTGCAGTTCTGTTCAGTAATGGGATGTACATGCCACACCTGGCACACAGCCTGCATCAGCTGGTGAGCTGCAGGGGAGAAAGTGATGTGTGGCGGCAAACAGGCTCTGGCTCTGCTCCAGGGAGTGTGGGCATACAGGCTCCGCTCCGGCTCCGCTCCAGGGAGTGTGGGCAGACAGGCTCTGCTCCAGGGAGTGTGGGCAGACAGGCTCTGCTCCAGGGAGTGTGGACAGACAGGCTCCGCTCCGGCTCCGCTCCAAGGAGTGTGGGCAGACAGGCTCTGCTCCAGGGAGTGTGGACAGACAGGCTCCGCTCCGGCTCTGCTCCAGGGAGTGTGGGCATACAGGCTCCGCTCCGGCTCCGCTCCAGGGAGTGTGGGCATACAGGCTCCGCTCCGGCTCCGCTACAGGGAGTGTGGGCATACAGGCTCCGCTCCAGGGAGTGTGGACAGACAGGCTCCGCTCCGGCTCTGCTCCAGGGAGTGTGGGCATACAGGCTCCGCTCCGGCTCCGCTCCAGGGAGTGTGGGCATACAGGCTCCGCTCCAGGGAGTGTGGACAGACAGGCTCCGCTCCGGCTCTGCTCCAGGGAGTGTGGGCATACAGGCTCCGCTCCGGCTCTGCTCCAGGGAGTGTGGACAGACAGGCTCCGCTCCAGGGAGTGTGGACAGACAGGCTCTGCTCCGGCTCCGCTCCAGGGAGTGTGGGCAGACAGGCTCTGCTCCAGGGAGTGTGGGCATACAGGCTCCGCTCCAGGGAGTGTGGACAGACAGGCTCCGCTCCGGCTCTGCTCCAGGGAGTGTGGGCATACAGGCTCCGCTCCGGCTCTGCTCCAGGGAGTGTGGACAGACAGGCTCCGCTCCAGGGAGTGTGGACAGACAGGCTCTGCTCCGGCTCTGCTCCAGGGAGTGTGGGCATACAGGCTCTGCTCCGACTCCGCTCCAGGGAGTGTGGGCAGACAGGCTCTGCTCCAGGGAGTGTGGGCAGACAGGCTCCGCTCCGGCTCTGCTCCAGGGAGTGTGGGCATACAGGCTCCGCTCCAGGGAGTGTGGACAGACAGGCTCCGCTCCAGGGAGTGTGGACAGACAGGCTCCGCTCCGGCTCTGCTCCAGGGAGTGTGGGCATACAGGCTCCGCTTCGACTCCGCTCCAGGGGAGTGTGGGCAGACAGGCTCCGCTCCAGGGAGTGTGGGCAGACAGGCTCCGCTCCGGCTCTGCTCCAGGGAGTATGGGCAGACAGGCTCCACTCCAGCTCCACCGCCCTCTCTTGCTTCCTTGTAGCTAACCAGTCACCACCAGCCTTCTAGTTAGCTACCCTTTGCCTGGTTAAGAAACACAAGCTGCTTTACGAAATTAAAAACAATAACAGCATTCAGTTTAATAGCAAAACAACAGTCTAGCTATGCCTTTATCTCCCTTGAGTGTAGAAAAGTAGAATGTCTTTGAAGTTGTAGTCTCCCTCAACCTTCCCACATTCCCCACTGCATTTCATTTACATTCATAGAGCATATAGCAGGCCATTCTAAACTAGGCTACTTGTGGACCGGACCGGATTTTAGGCTACACCTTGTTCAGTTATGTTACCTTATTAGCTAGCGATAGCTAACATAGGGCGTGTTCAGCAGGACGGAACATTTTGGAACATTCAGATATAGAAATATGATCTGTAAAACAAACATGTTTTGCTGACGTGTTGCATAAGGAACAACGTTGTTTCTATTCATGGAATTTCTACCTGCAACATTCCACAACGTTTTGCAACCGTTAACATTACCAAAAATATTTGGCGGCACAGAGGAAAAGGCATAGCAAACAATTTATTGACCAATTTCCTTTTTCCACTACATTGACTTGGTAAATATTGTTATTTTGAGTTAATGTGGACCCAGTGACTCAGACTTGAGCAATTGGACCAGGACTTGAACACTGGGACTTAGACTTCAGCCATAGGGACTTATGACTCGACCATTGGTGAATTGGACTTTGTCTGGGACTCGAGTACAGGGGACTTGGAAATGCGGTTAAGTGACTCAACTACATCACTGGGCGAAACCCCAATTGTGGCCGATTCATCTGTGGAACATTGACAACAATGGCAATGACGCGAGGTGCAACCCACACTACTTTGCCAATACTTTGCTGCACCATCTGGTGATTGTGCTTCTCTCTGTCTCTCTCTGTTTTTTAAAATGTAATGAGTAATATCTATGTAGGCTGAATTAGGAATTTACATGGCCAGCTAATTCTTATATAAACTCAGCAAAAAAAGAAACTTCCTCTCACTGTCAACTGCATTTATTTTTAGCAAACTTAACATTGTGTATACGCTTGTTTATTCCATGTGTAACTCTGTGTTGTTTCTGTCGCACTGCTTTGCTTTATCTTGGCCAGGTCACAGTTGTAAATGCGAACTTGTTCTCAACTAGCTTACCTGGTTAAATAAAGGTGAAATAAAATGTTAAAATGTGTAAATCTATATATGAACATAACAAGATTCAACAACCGAGACAAACTGAACAAGTTCCACAGACATGAGACTAACAGAAATGGAATAATGTGTCCCTGAACAAAGGCAGGGTCAAAATCAAAAGTAACAGTCAGTATCTGGTGTGGCCACCAGCTGCATTAAGTACTGCAGTGCATCTCCTCCTCATGAACTGCACCAGATTTGCCAGTTCTTGCTGTGAGATGTTACCCCACTGTTCCACTAAGGCACCTACCTGCAAGTTCCCGGACATTTCTGGGGGGAATGGCCCTAGCCCTCACCCTCCGATCCAATAGGTCCCAGACGTGCTCAATGGGATTGAGATCAGGGCACTTTGCTGGCCATGGTAGAACACTGACATTCCTGGTCTGCCACTGCGAAGACGATCAGCTGTCCGTCCTGTCTCCCTGTATGCACTGTCTTTAGGCGTCTCACAGTACGGACATTGCAATTTATTGCCCTGGCCACATCTGCAGTCCTCATGCCCCCTTGCAGCATGCATAAGGCACCTCCACGCAGATGAGCAGGGACCCTGGGCATCTTTCTTTTGGTGTTTTTCAGAGTCGGTAGAAAGGCCTCTTCAGTGTCCAAAGTTTTCATTACTGTGATCTTAATTACTTATAGTCTGTAAGCTGTTAGTCTTAACGACCGTTCCACAGGTGCATGTTCTTTAATTGTTTATGATTCATTGAACAAGCATGGGAAACAGTGTTTAAACCCTTTACAATGAAGATCTGTGAAGTTATTTAGATTTTTACGAATTATCTTTTGAAGAGAGGGTCCTGAAAAAAGGACGTTTCTTTTTTTGCTGAGTTTATGTTTGTCATATTTCTGCTGTTGGGAAGAATAGGATGTTATGCATTAAATATGTTGGTAGGACAAGGCTATGTATGTTTGTGCACATGGTCACTGATTATGTTAACTATAGGTTAATTTGGCAATGAAAATGTGATTAAAATGAAAGGGCATTTATTTGACTAAAATGGCCCACTGTTTTCATGAGACTGGACTAAATCTAAAAAAAGAGAGCCAAAATTAACACTGCCTTGTTCCCAGAACTCGTTGGTGCGTCTGTTGAGTGCTAAGGAGAGAGACCACGTGCGGTCAGTGTTTGTGGGTTTGGACCTGGATAAAGATGGTGTGGTCACGGGAGCAGAGACCCGCTGGGCCCAGCAGTCCTGGTTTCAGAAGTTCAGCAAGGAGTCCCAGTCCTGCAACGTGAGGTGAGCAAAACGCTGGTGAGACTGAGCTCATGGAGATGAGGTTGAATAGTTCATTCAATGTCTGTCACAGACTCGCAGTCAGGCGCTCCTACTCAATGTGACCCATTTCTATCCGCCTCATACTCTACAACAGGGAACATCAACTAAATTCAGCTGCGGGATGATATTTTCATAATTACAAATATTTTGTAGACTGCAAATTGACTGCAAGAAGCCCAAACGGATATAATGTTGTACTAAGACACAATACTTTAAAACCTTGCTTAAATTTGTATACAATCAAATACAGTATCTTTCTATTATGCGTGGGAATACTTGAACAGATTTCCGAAGCTCCCTTGGAGCCGATTTTACTGGTGTTTTCAGTCTTTTATGTCCAACAATAAAAATTTTAAATCTATGAGAATCGAAGGCCGCCAGTTAGGGAACCCTGCTCTACAAACGAAGAACTAATATTAGTTTTTTTCATGGTGTGAGATGCTGCAAATTGACTGTGCCTGTGAGAGCTGTGAACTAAAGCTGACTGCTGGGGTTTCATCTGAATTTTCTCACATTGCTGTAGATGCCTCAACTTTTAATCATATTTCAGTGCCAACAGCACAGTCTGCATTGCTGACAAATGCCCATCCTGTTTTTGAAGAACACTCAGTGGGGTCCATTTTGTTGTTGCTGGGTGTGGTTGCCATTTCACTTTGCAAGAATGTTCGAGCCACAATAAACTCCACTGGTTCAGTTTTGGTTAGATGCAACAGGTTGTCAGTTGCTATTGACTGGGGTAACAGAGGTACAGGTGCTTGTTGTGATGTTACCCTTGAGCTGCTGGTGATAAGCCCTGGCTCTTCTCCATCTCAGTGGTCGGGCCTGCCGCAGGCTCATCAGTGAGCTTGGGATCGCTCTCGACATGGTCCTCTTTTTTAATTTTTTGTGTGCTCTTGGCAGTGCCCAGCCATTTTTGGATGTCCATGCTGATAAACGCTTAGCCAACCACCTATAATTATTCAGCTTGTCGCTACCAAAACGTAACGAAGCTAGTATCTACTAGCTAGGTTATTATTAGCTGTCTGCAAAAATGAACAACTTTTTTTTTCGCCTGTGAGGAAAGAAACCCCACCCTGGGATCCGATGAGCTTCCTTAACAAGGTAATGGTGGTACCTTATGACATAACCAGGCCCGGCTTTGCTACCTTGTAGAGCTGGCCCTGTTCAGGGCTGCTCTGAGCTGTATGAAATAATTTACCTAAGCTAGCTTTATTTCTATAACTCACCTTTCTTCATCTCAGTGTTGGTCTCACTGTGATCTAGACCTTCTCTCTGATACCAATTAATTCACAATAAGTGTGTGCATGCATACACTACCCTGTGTTACCCTCCTTCATTGTTATATGTCATGTAATGCCATTCCATCCTTCACAGACTCTTTGGATTGTGTTCTCCTGTGAATTGTGGGTAAGTGACACAGCACGGCATGGGTTATACGTATCTTTCTTCTCTTCGGCACATCCAAGCCCTCAATCCACAAGTAATCTCACACAACCTATTCCCTTTTGACATTCCACCCATCATTTCACTCCCCCACCCACCAAGGCCAGGATAAAGTCCACCTGAGGAATAATGAAATCACAGATCAAACAATACAGGTGGTAGCTATAAAGTTGAAAGAACAATTGAGATGTCTAGCCTATACTCCAAGAGTCCTTCCTATGATGATTCCCTGTTGGTTAGATAAGATCGATTCAGTCCTCTCATTAGAAAGATCAAAAGATAGGCTTTTGTTTTTCTGTGAGAAGCTCTAGAAGGCTTCACTTGTCAGCTTTGAGGACACAGGGGGCTAAGTTGACGTGAGAGGGTCTACGCCCAGAACTGAGAATGCATTCTAATTCACCTCTTAGGTCAGGAGCTGCTGTTTTCTTTTTTTTTCTTTTTTTTACAGCTTTTGCATAGAGCTTACTTATAGTATATGATGTCTATCATTTTAAGCCGGAGAATGTATAATGTAAACATAATATTAAGCCAGAGAGTGCGAGAAGATTGAGGATGTAACCAAGTGTTCAAGTATTAAGCTTTCATAGAGGTTCACAAAGCAGACCTTGAACCTTTCTCTATCGTTAATAATTCATGAGTTTGGCTGTGGCCTGGAAGAGAGTCGTTTGGTCTCAGTAACCCACTGAGACATTCTCAGTGGGAATGTGGTTTTGCACTATATTTGCACCTGACCTCTTCCCAGCTGAAACAAAATACTTTTTGAAAGAAAAGGGTGTCTTGTCCTTGGTAGACATGTTGGAAACTCAATGCCACCAATTGTAGTGTATAGTGATACAATATTTCTGTTTGTGTGTTTCCTGAGGCAGTATTAGCCACGTTGGCCCCATATCTGAGAGCAGTCCAGCCAGCTCCAGCAGTGAGAGAAGCAGTCAGAAAGATGACAACAGGTATGTACTAAATATAATTGTGTGTTTGCAGTAAGCAAGCCTCAGTTTATAGGAGTTGGCTCCCTAACCTCTCTGTTCCCATCACCAGACCAGTGAGCTGGGAAGACTTCCTGAGGGAGAGTGCCATCTACATCCTGGCTGCACGGCCCAACAGCTTGGCCATGCACATCCGCCTACCACTATAGCCCACGAGACCTCACCCTGCCTGGGAGAGCATATACCATGGCACTATAGGGGACAAACCTGAGCAAATAGAGGAATACTGCACCACTAAGAGACTGGACAGAACAAGCCATCAACAGATCTCCTGTTTCACACCACCGATCAACGACCCACTGACAACCACCGATCGACAACCACCGATCAACAACCCACTGACACCACCGATCAACGACCCACTGACACCACCGATCAACAACCCACTGACACCAACGACCCACTGACACCACCGATCAACGACCCACTGACACCAACGACCCACTGACACCACCGATCAACGACCCACTGACACAACCGATCAATGACCCACTGACACCAACGACCCACTGACACCAACGACCCACTGACACCACCGATCAACGACCCACTGACACCACCGATCAACGACCCACTGAAAACAACATTCAATGACCTACAAGTACTTACTGACAGTTAAATGACAACACAAGCTGACAACCCACTTGTTATAGACACTCATGAAACACTAAGGATAAAAAGGCAACGGCCCATTTTCACACACAAGCCAACAATTCAGTGGTGCTTTGAAGGCTCGGGGTTTCCCGGAGGGCTCACTTTTCCCTAAATCAGTGCTTCCCAACTCCCGGTTCTTGATTTCTCCCAACGGCACACATTTGTGTTGTTGCCCCGGACAAATTAAATCAGATGTTTTTGTCAAGGGCTTCATGATTAGTTGACAAGTAAAATCAGGTGTGTTTGTCTGGGGCCACAACACAAATATGTACCTTTTGGTGTACTTGAGGACCGGAGTTGGGGAAACTAAATGATTACTTTATACATTCCATTTGTCATGTTACAGTCTAAGACACCTTTTGTGTGATCAATTTTGAATTGGATAAGAATTGCATTGATAGCATAAGACTATCACATAACCTGCTATTGGTTCAAGCATCTTAATTGGATCATCTTCTGTATTGTATCATAATTGTTGAAAGTAAAATAGTATCTCTGTCATTGAGGGAGATTTTGAAGCCCCTTCAAATCTTGGTTGATGAACGGATAGACTTCTGTGTTAAGACTGACAGTGCAACTGCTTCCTGATCAGCACATGTACCAAACAGGAATGAAAGCTATGTGCATACGTAATATTATATATCGAGACATATGCCATATAAGTATAATAACATATATTATTATGCATTTAAAACACTGTATTTATTCTACCCTCCATTTTTACACTCACTTGTTTAAGATCCATGTGTTATCTTTAAGCGAAGACTATGATGAAGGTTGTGAATTTGTTGTTGTATTGGACACTAATCCAGTAGCTGGGCCTGTTCATTCACCTATAAGTATATTTGCTCCTGTACTGTAGTAGCCTTCTACAACCACTGCACATGACAAAGTGGAATACTCTACTGCTGCCATTCTAATATTTTATTTGAACACTGACATTTAGAATTGTACAGCTTTTGAGGGTTATTTATTGGAATTGAAATCATGCATTTAAAAGGGATTTCCGTAGGATGAGTGAGGTTGGAGCCCACACATTCGGCCTTCATGATACTTGCAGTAGCATTGCTTCAGACTCGACTTATACATTAACTGTGAAATGTATTGGCTTTATGGAGTGGCATTACAGTTTGGGTTAGTTAGGGGAACATGTTGATACATTTTCCCAGGTGCTACAGTATATCATGTTTATGCTCATGTAATGAAGGTCTAATGTCTGGTACTTGAATGCTAAGATGGTAAAGGCTGGGGAATATGTGACAGTGCTGAAATAAATGCATGGCATTAACCCTCCTAATGGGCTCTATGTATTACGTGTTTCTTTGCTAAGTGTCCAATGCTCAGGGAACAAACGTTAGTGTCTTTACTAGATTCCATTTGCTCTATCAAGATAAATGTAAACGTGAAAAACTGTAAATAAATTCCAAGAGTACTATATAGATAGTGACTAACCATTGTGTCCTAAGCAGCTCACTGGAGTGTTGTTGAGTGGAGTGGCTCATTGAAACCCCTCAGGTGTTCATGTGGCGCCAGTGAGCGTGAAAGGCACAGAGTGATCCACATTATTCCTGGCTTGGTGGTTTTCTAAGAAGCCCTACCTTGCATTGGGAGTAAAATGGTTACTGCGAGTGGTTACTGCCACCAACACCACTGAACACTATCCCCGGGAGTTTGTCAAGACTGCAAGACTGTTCTTCTGAAAAATAAAGATTGGATCCATCTCTAAATGGAGTTTTAAGCTTGTGTATATTTTCTTAGATGAGCGTTTATAACGCTTTCATAACAGATTAAGTGATGATATTCTGTTTATTGGCCGCTCCGAAGAAACTCAACTAATCTATGTGAGAATGTTGTTAATTGACTACAGCTCACCATAGTGCCCTCCAAGCTCATCACTAAATTAAGGACCCTGGGATTAAATGGCTCCCTCTGCAACTGGATCCTGGACTTCCAGGCGGGCCGCCCCCAAGTGGTAAGGGTAGGCAAAAACACAAACACCACGCTGACCCTCAACACTGTGGCCCCTCAGGGGTGCATGCTTAGTCCCCTCTTGTACCCCCTGTTCACCAACGACTCCATGACTCCAACAACACCGTTAAGTTTGGCGACACAACACAACGGCAGTAGGCCTACCACCGATGACAATGAGACCTACAGGGAGAGGGTCAGAGACCCATCAACATCGACAGGGCTGTAGTGGAGCAGGTTGAGAGATTCAAGTTCATCTGTGGCCATATCACTAAGGAATAATCATGCTCCATACAGACCAACACAGTCGTGAAGAGAGCATGACAATGCCTCTTCCCCCTCAGGAGGCTGAAAAGATTCAGCATGGGCCCTCAGATCCTCAGAACGTTGTAAAGCTGCACCATTGAGAGCATCTTGACTGGCTACATTACCGCTTGGTATGGCAACTTGCATCACTGTGGCCGAGCTCGCTGCCATCCAGGACAGGACCTCTATACCAAGCGGTGTCAGAACAAGGCCATAATAATTGTCAGACTCCAGCCACCCAATTCATACTGTTCTCTCTGCAAGCGGTACCGATGTACCAAGTCTGGAACCAACAGGACCCTGAACAGCTTCTACCCCCAAGCCATAAGACTGCTAAATAGTTAGCCCGGGGAACTATTTTGCACAAACTCTTTTTACTCATCACGCTGCTGTTATTGTTTATATATCCTGTTGGTTAGTCACTTTATCCCTACCTATATGTACATACAGTTGAAATCAGAAGTTTACATACACTTAGGTTGGAGTTATTAAAACTCATTTTCAACCACTCCACAAATTTCTTGTTAACAAACTATAGTTTTGGCAAGTTTTTGCACTTTGTGCATAACACAAGTAATTTTTCCAACAATTGTTTACAGACAGATTATTTGACTTATAATTCACTGTATCACAATTCAACTGGGTCAGAGGTTTACATACACTAAGATAACTTGGAAAATTCTAATTCTAAGACAGCTTGGAAAATTCCAGAAAATGATGTCATGGCTTTAGAAGCTTCTGATAGGCTAATTGACATCATTTGAGTCAATTGGAGGTGTACCTGTGGATGTATTTCATGGCCTACCTTAAAACTCAGTGCCTCTTTGCTTGACATCATGGGAAAATCAGAAGAAATCAGCCAAGACCTCAGAAAAAAATTGTAGACCTCCACAAGTCTGGTTCATCCTTGGGAGCAATTTCCAAATGCATGAAGGTACCATGTTCATCTGTACAAACAATAGCATACAAGTATAAACACCATGGGACCACGCAGCTGTCATACCGCTCAGGAAGGAGACGCGTTCTGTCTCCTAGAGATGAACGTACTTGGGTGCGAAAAGTGAAAATGAATCCCAGAACTACAAAGGACCTTGTGAAGATGCTGGAGGAAACAGGTATAAAAGTCTCTATATCCACAGTAAAACAAGTCCTATATTGACATAACCTGAAAGGCAGCTCAGCAAGGAAGAAGCCATTGCTCCAAAACCACCATAAAAAAGCCAGACTACGGTTTGCAACTGCACATGGGGACAAAGATGATTCTTTTTGGAGAAATGTCCTCTGGTCTGATGAAACAAAAATCGAACTGTTTGGCATTAATGACCATTGTTATGTTTGGAGAAGAAAGGGGGAGGATTGCAAGCCGAAGAACACCATCCCAACCGTGAAGCACGGGGGGCATCATGTTGTGGGTGTGCTTTGCTGCAGGAGGGACTGGTGCACTTCACAAAATAGATGGCTTCATGAGGCAGGAAGACATCTGAAGACATCAGTCAGGAAGTTAAAGCTTGGTCGCAAATGGATCTTCTAAATGGACAATGACCCCAAGCATACTTCCAAAGTTGTGGCAAAATGGCTTAAGAACAACAAAGTCAAGGTATTGGAGTGGCCATCACAAAGCCCTGACCTCAATCCTATGGAAAATTTGTGGGCAGAACTGACTCAGTTACACCATCTCTGTCAGGAGGAATGGGCCAAAATTAACCCAACTTATTGTGGGAAGCTTGTGGAAGGCTACCCGAAATGTTTAACTTGGGTCAAACTATTTAAAGGCAATGTTACCAAATACTAATTGAGTGTATGTAAACTTCTGACCCACTGGGGATGTGATGAAAGAAATTAAAGCTGAAATAGAGTGATTTATCTACTATTATTCTGACATTTCACATTCTTAAAATAAGGCGGTGATCCTAACTGACCTAATACAGGGAATTTTTACTAGGATTAAATGTCAGGAATTGTGAAAAACTGAGTTTAAATGTATTTGGCTAAGGTGAATGTAAACTTCAGAGTTCAACTGTATCTACCTTAATTACCTCACACCTCTGCACATCGACTTGGTACTGGTACCCTGTGCATATAGCCACGTTATTGTTACTCATTATGCATTCCTCATGTTATTATTTTTCTATTATTTAAAATATATATATATATATCTTGGCATTGTTGGGAAAGGCTGGTAAGTAAGCATTTCCACAATTTTTTACAAAGTGTGACAAATACAATTTCATTTGAAGTTGAATTTGATTTAGCCTTTGTCCCAAAAATAACTCACAGCACTGCTATTCTTTACAACAGCAATGATCCACTCAGTGACAGCAGGGTCAGGGCCCATTCAAGCGAGAGTGTGTCTATGCAGAGTCTCTTGTGTGACTGAATGAAGGTCAGTGTAAATCAATGTGAAGGGTAACAAACGTCCCACTGAGCTCAGAGGAAGGACTGCTGACTGGCCTGGCCTCTAGGGGCATGCTGTGCCGTGTGATTGACAGACAGGGCACCACAGGGATGCTGGACCATCAACACCATCCTGCTCCCAGCTAGAAAGTAAAGATCATTATTTGACTAAAAGGCATTCGGGTGAAGGAAGATTGAATTCTAAACATGGGGCCATGTTACTATAATATAATGATTATGTTTTTAGATAGCTTGGTAATAATTAGCCTCCTACTGTCTGTGGGCATCACAACCCAGCATCCCTTTGAACAGCACTTTGATCCGAGACCTCATTATGAGCCACAGCAAAGGGCACAGGCTCCCTGTGCGGTAGCAAGCAAAACTGGAGGGTATCCGTATGTTTGTGAGGATGCCTTATGTATAGTGCCTTGCGAAAGTATTCGGCCCCCTTGAACTTTGCGACCTTTTGCCACATTTCAGGCTTCAAACATAAAGATATAAAACTGTATTTTTTTGTGAAGAATCAACAACAAGTGGGACACAATCATAAAGTGGAACGACATTTATTGGATATTTCAAACTTTTTTAACAAATCAAAAACTGAAAAATTGGGCGTGCAAAATTATTCAGCTCCCTTAAGTTAATACTTTGTAGCGCCACCTTTTGCTGCGATTACAGCTGTAAGTCGCTTGGGGTATGTCTCTATCAGTTTTGCACATCGAGAGACTGAAATGTATTCCCATTCCTCCTTGCAAAACAGCTCGAGCTCAGTGAGGTTGGATGGAGAGCATTTGTGAACAGCAGTTTTCAGTTCTTTCCACAGATTCTCGATTGGATTCAGGTCTGGACTTTGCCTTGGCCATTCTAACACCTGGATATGTTTATTTTTGAACCATTCCATTGTAGATTTTGCTTTATGTTTTGGATCATTGTCTTGTTGGAAGACAAATCTCCGTCCCAGTCTCAGGTCTTTTGCAGACTCCATCAGGTTTTCTTCCAGAATGGTCCTGTATTTGGCTCCATCCATCTTCCCATCAATTTTAACCACCTTCCCTGTCCCTGCTGAAGAAAAGCAAGCCCAAACCATGATGCTGCCACCACCATGTTTGACAGTGGGGATGGTGTGTTCAGCTGTGTTGCTTTTACGCCAAACATAACGTTTTACATTGTTGCCAAAAAGTTCAATTTTGGTTTCATCTGACCAGAGCACCTTCTTCCACATGTTTGGTGTGTCTCCCAGGTGGCACACCCAACACTTTTTATGGATATCTTTAAGAAATGGCTTTCTTCTTGCCACTCTTCCATAAAGGCCAGATTTGTGCAATATACGACTGATTGTTGTCCTATGGACAGAGTCTCCCACCTCAGCTGTAGATCTCTGCAGTTCATCCAGAGTGATCATGGGCCTCTTGGCTGCATCTCTGATCAGTCTTCTCCTTGTATGAGCTGAAAGTTTAGAGGGACGGCCAGGTCTTGGTAGATTTGCAGTGGTCTGATACTCCTTCCATTTCAATATTATCGCTTGCACAGTGCTCCTTGGGATGTTTAAAGCTTGGGAAATCTTTTTGTATCCAAATCCGGCTTTAAACTTCTTCACAACAGTATCTCGGACCTGCCTGGTGTGTTCCTTGTTCTTCATGATGCTCTCTGCGCTTTTAACGGACCTCTGAGACTATCACAGTGCAGGTGCATTTATACGGAGACTTGATTACACACAGGTGGATTGTATTTAACATCATTAGTCATTTAGGTCAACATTGGATCATTCAGAGATCCTCACTGAACTTCTGGAGAGAGTTTGCTGCACTGAAAGTAAAGGGGCTGAATAATTTTGCACGCCCAATTTTTCAGTTTTTGATTTGTTAAAAAAGTTTGAAATATCCAATAAATGTCGTTCCACTTCATGATTGTGTCCCACTTGTTGTTGATTCTTCACAAAAAAATACAGTTTTATATCTTTATGTTTGAAGCCTGAAATGTGGCAAAAGGTCGCAAAGTTCAAGGGGGCCGAATACTTTCGCAAGGCACTGTATATGTGTACCTGACCTATGCATGAGAGAGAGAGAGTGTGTACGTGTCTGTCTTGATAAGTGCATTTATTAGAAAAAAATGTTCACCTTTATTTAACTTGGTAGGCCAGTTGAGAACAAGTTCTCATTTACAACTGCGACCTGGTCAAGATAAGGCAAAGCAGTGGGACAAAAAGCAACAACACAGAGTTACACATAAACAAAGGTACAGTCAATAACACAAAAGAAAAATCTATGTACAGTGTGTGCAAATGTAGAAGAGTAGGCAATAAATAGGCCCTAGAGGTGAAAATAAATACAATTTAGCATTAATACTGGAGTGATAGATGTGCAGATGATGATGTGCAAGTAGAGATATTGGGGTGCAAAAGAGCAAGAGGGTGTGCTATTTACAGATTGGCTATGTACAGGTACAGTGATTGGTAAGCTGCTCAGACAGCTGATGCTTAAAGTTTGAGAGGGAGATATAAGACTCCAGCTCCAGAGATATGTGTAACTGTGTATAATGAGTGTGTCTGTTTATGAGTGGATGAGTGTGTGTATCACAGGTGGCTGATGGCACCTTAATTGGGGATGATGGGCTCATAGTAATGACTGGAACGGAATGCTATGGACTGGTATCAAACGCATCTAACATGGTTTCCATGCGTTTGATACCATTACATTCTCTCCATTTCAGGCATCATTATGAGACATCCTCCCTTCACTAGCCTTCTGTTTGTGTATTATGGAGGGAGGCTGGAAAGGGAGTAATTTGTACTGGCATATAGGACATGCAGAAGGTGAGGATAAAACAGGGACAGAATAATCTGCAGTCTCCTCTGTAGCTCTCCTCACACTCAGACGGACTGAAGATAGGGGCCCACCAGACAGTGCAGCCAGAGCTATTTCACAAGCTGCTGAGAGCTGTAGGGTGTTGGAAAAACCATATCAGGAGTTTCTAAGCAAGTGACCATTCTTGTTTGTTTGACTGCCCGTCATCATGATTGTAAAGTTGACTTGAAAGACCTCCATGAAAAACACAAGGACTACTAGTTTGACTTTCAGCACAGGGATTATACATTGTTATGTGACTGTAGATATACACAAGGAAAATGTTTGAAATAATGTCTAAATAATGCTTAAATAATGAGTGTTTAGCTAGGATGGTTATAACTTTTATGTCCTCGAAATCTAGCTTTCCCTGCTGGACTGAGCCTTGATAGCCCATTAAAGGTCGACACTTCCACCAGGTGGTAAGAAAGTGAAACTGCATGCGCTCTCTGACCGTCAAGAAAGAAAAGAGGCGGGGCGCCCTGGAATGATGAGGAAGGTTGTGTTGTCAACAACAGAACGTGGGAAAATTGTCAAATAAAAGACGAGCATTTTAGTGGTGTAAACTGACATCAATTCTAAGGTATGGTTTTCAATATTCATATTTCCTTCTCAGTTTGTGGTTCTTGTCAACGTTAAATCAGATATAGCCACAGAGGGAGCTAGCTGTTTACTTTAGCTCGCTAGCTATAGCGTCCTATGATCCATCGGTTGCAGCAGCTCGAAAAGAGCTTGCCCGATTTCCTACACAGCACGCATCTATTATCTGTTCCCGGTAAAACATTTAATATCCGATCATGTGGAAAAGTTTTACCCCAGGGACGCACACACAAATTATTTGACATAGATACTAAACATTGCTTGGTAACGTAAAGCGAACGTTAGCTAATGTTTTTAGCTAGCTACGTTAACACAGCACCCTAACCAGGGATACTAAACTGTCCGGTGTTTCCAGATGTCTAGTATGAAATATAACCAATAATTAATTACAATACGAGTTAAATAATTTTCCTTCCAAAAAACAAATTGCAATTATGTAGCGTATCTGGGCCCTGTTGCGGATGTATTTTCGTTGTTTAAAATAGTAGAATATAAAGTGTTTAAATAATCTCAAAACAATTTATCCATTCACCTGCAAGTAACGTTAAGGGTTATAAAAAGCGTCATTCCCGTATTGTTTACTGCGTTTCCCGGAATTGGAAGTTGATCCATTGATCAAAAAACGTCAGCCTGTTTTAAAGGTGAACTATGCAGAAACAAACACGAAGCGGCAAAGCGAGGCTCCACTTGATGGAAAATCTGTCTTCCTCAAGCAGTGTTTTTTCGCCCACCAAGCAAGGAGTTTTTGTATAGAGATCAATGTGATTGTTGAATTTGATCAACAACAAAAAACAAATGGTTTATTTGCTATTTATATCGGAGTTGTCTCGACAAGGCTATGCATATTCATGGCTGGGGCTGTTTGGGGGGAGAAAAGCATCGTGTCAGTATAGCCATCATTTTTTGGCAGAAATCGCTCTGCCATTTCCTGGTTGCTAAATTTCTAATAATTTGCCTGATTTTGGTGTATGTGACAAAACAAGCGTAGAGAATCTAAACTACTGTGAAATATATTTTCAATAACTGAAAATAAAGTATTTAGAACGTGAAGCATAGACATAGTTCACATAGGACATATCTACCACTTCTTAGACTGTCTTTCAAGGAGAATGAGAGGCCTATAACTCACATTTTCTATGTGAATTTGGTAGGGTTGCCTAAAAAGTTAGATATTGCAGCTTAAAGTAACTGTCCAGTGAACATTGTAACACTACAAAATGTGGAAAAGGGGTGTGAATACTTTTTGAAGGCACTGTAGCTAGCTATCATTATGGATTAAATCCATTTTAATTCAATCACTTTTTGATAGCACCCCTTTTTATTTGAACGAAACCTTTCCAATTTTAGAAATGCTCAGAAAGCGATTTTTTTGGGGGGGACCTGAATGCCAAAACGTGCAAGGGATAAAGCTGCCCAGTTGACCTATTTTGCATACCCCACCATACATACATACATACATACATGTCACTGCAAAAATCACATTTGAGATTTATATAATTTAAAAGCTTACAAACGGGGTTGTCAAACTATTTAATATATCTGTGTGTGTGTATATATTAGAGGTCGACCGATTAATCGGAATGGCCGATTTAATTAGGGACGATTTCAACAATCGAAAATCAACAATCATAACAATCGGAAATCGGTATTTTGGGGCACCGATTTAAAAACAAATATATATATTTGTTGTATTTTTTATATATACCTTTATTTAACTAGGCAAGTCAGTTAAGAACACATTCTTATTTTCAATGACGGCCTAGGAATGGTGGCTTAACTGCCTTGTTCAGGGGCAGAAGGACAGATTTTCATCTTGTCAGCTCGGGGGATCCAATCTTGCAACCTTACAGTTAACTAGTCCAACGGTCTAACCACCTGCCTCTCATTGCACTCCACGAGGAGCCTGCCTGTTACGCGAATGTAGTAGAATCCAAGGTAAGTTGCTAGCTAGTATTAAACTTAATCAATCATAATCACTAGTTATAACTACACATGGTGATGATATTACTCGTTTATCTAGCGTGTCCTGCGTTGCATATAATCGATGCAACGCTGGGGGATGATTTAACAAAAGCACATCTGGGGGAAAAAAACAATTGTTGGACGACTGTACCTAACCATAAACACCAATGCCTTTCTTAAAATCAATACACAGAAGTATATATTTTTTAAACCTGCATATTTAGCTAAAAGAAATCCAGGTTAGCAGGCAATATTAACCAGGTGAAATTGTGTCATTTCTCTTGTGTTCATTGCACGCAGAGTCAGGGTATAGTTTGGGCAGCCTGGCTCATTGCGAACTAATTTGACAGAATTTTACGTAATTATTACATAACGTTGAAGGTTGTGCAATGTAACAAGAATATTTAGACTTAGGGATGCCACCCGTTAGATATAATACCGAACGGTTCTGTATTTCACTAAAATAATAAACGTGTTGTTTTCGAAATGATAGTTTCCGAATTAGACCATATTAATGACCAAAGGCTCATATTTCTGTGTGTTATGTTATAATTAAGTCTATGATTTGATAGAGCAGTCTGACTGAGCGATGGTAGGCAGCAGCAGGCTCGTAAGCATTCATTCAAACAGCACTTTTGTGCGTTTTGCCAGCAGCTCTTCGCAAGCACAGCGATGTTTCTGACTTCAAGCCTATCAGCCTAATGACTGGTGTAACCGATGTGAAATGGCTAGCTAGTTAGCTGGGTGTGCGCTAATAGCGTTTCAAACGTCACTCGCTCTGAGACTTGGAGTAGTTATTCCCCTTGCTCTGCAAGGGCTGCGGCTTTTGTGGAGCCATGGGTAAACGCTGCTTCGAGTGTTGCTGTTGTCGATGTGTTTTTGGTTCGAGCCAAGGTAGGGGCGAGGAGAGGGACGGAAGCTATACTGTTACACTGGCAATACTATAGTGCCAATAAGAACATCCAATAGTCAAAGGTATATGAAATGCAAATGGTATAGAGAGAAATAGTCCTATAAATACTATATTAACTACAACCTAAAACCTCTTACCTTGGAATATTGAAGTCTAATGTTAAAAGGAACCACCAGCTTTCATATGTTCTCATGTTCTGAGCAAGGAACTCAAACGTTAGCTTTTTTAAATGGCACATATTGCACTTTTACTTCTCCAACACTTTGTTTTTGCATTATTTAAAACAAATTGAACATATTTTATTATTTATTAGAGGCTAAATAGATTTTTCTTGATGTATTATATTAAGTTAAAATAAGTGTTCATTCAGTATTGTTGTAATTGTCATTATTACAAATTTAAAAAACGGCCGATTAATCGGTATCGGCTTTTTTGGTCCTCCAATAATCGGTATCGGTGTTGAAAAATCATAATCGGTCGACCTCTAATATACAGTGGGGCAAAAAAGTATTTAGTCAGCCACCAATTGTGCAAGTTCTTTCACTTAAAGATGAGAGAGGCCTGTAATTTTCATCATAGGTACACTTCAACTATGACAGAAAAAATTAGAAAAAAAATCCAGAAAATCACATTGTAGGATTTTTAATGAATTTATTTGCAAATTATGGTGGAAAATAAGTATTTGGTCAATAACAAAAGTTTATCTCAATACTTTGTCATATACCCTTTGTTGGCAATGACAGAGGTCAAATGTTTTCTGTAAGTCTTCACAAGGTTTTCACACACTGTTGCTGGTATTTTGGCCCATTCCTCCATGCAGATATCCTCTAGAGCAGTGATGTTTTGGGGCTGTTGCTGGGCAACACGGACTTTCAACTCCCTCCAAAGATTTTCTATGGGGTTGAGATCTGGAGACTGGATAGGCCACTCCAGGACCTTGAAATAGTTCTTACGAAGCCACTTATTCGTTGCCCGGGCGGTGTGTTTGGGATCATTGTCATGCTGAAAGACCCAGCCACGTTTCATCCTCAATGCCCTTGCTGATGGAAGGAGGTTTTCACTCAAAATCTCACGATACATGGCCCCATTCATTCTTTCCTTTACCCGGATCAGTCGTCCTTGTCCCTTTGCAGAAAAACAGCCCCAAAGCATGATATTTCCACCCCCATGCTTCACAGTAGGTATGGTGTTCTTTGGATGCAACTCAGCATTCTTTGTCCTCCAAACACAACGAGTTGAGTTTACCAAAAAGTTATATTTTGGTTTCATCTGACCATATGACATTCTCCCAATCTTCGTCTGGATCATCCAAATGCTCTCTAGCAAACTTCAGACGGGCCTGGACATGTACTGGCTTAAGCAGGGGGACACGTCTGGCACTGCAGGATTTGAGTCCCTGGCGGCGTAGTGTGTTACTGATGGTAGGCTTTGTTACTTTGGTCCCAGCTCTCTGCAGGTCATTCACTAGGTTCCCCCGTGTGGTTCTGGGATTTTTGCTCACCATTCTTGTGATCATTTTGACCCCACGGGGTGAGATCTTGCGTGGAGCCCCAGATCAAGCGAGATTATCAGTGGTCTTGTATGTCTTCCATTTTCTAATAATTGCTCCCACAGTTGATTTCTTCAAACCAAGCTACTTACCTATTGCAGATTCAGTCTTCCCAGCCTGGTGCAGGTCTACAATTTTGTTTCTGGTGTCCTTTGACAGCTCTTTGGTCTTGTCCATAATGGAGTTTGGAGTGTGACTGTTTGAGGTTGTGGACATGTGTCTTTTATACTGATAACAAGTTCAAACAGGTGCCATTAATACAGGTAACGAGTGGAGGACAGAGAAGCCTCTTAAAGAATAAGTTACAGGTCTGTGAGAGCCAGAAACCGTGCTTGTTTGTGTGTAAATCTGTCCTTTAGTCTGATGAGTCCAAATTTGAGATTTTTGGTTTCAACAGGTGAAGGGATTATCTTCACATGGGTAGTTCCCACCTTGAAGCATGGAGGAGGAGGTGTGATTGTCAGGGTGTCCTTTGCTGGTGACACTGTCAGTGATTTTTTTTTTTAATTCAAGGCACACTTAACCAGCATGGCTACCACAGCATTCTGCAGCGATACGCCATCCATCTGGTTTGCGCTTAGTGGGACTATAATTTGTTTTTTCAAGGACAATGACCCAACACACCTCCAGACTATTTGACCAAGAAGGAGAGTGATGGAGTGCTGCATCAGATGACCTGGCCTCCACAATCCCCTGACCTCAACCCAATTGAGTTGGTTTGGGATGATTTGGACCGCAGAGTGAAGGAAAAGCAGCCAACAAGTTCTCAGCATATGTGGGAACTCCTTCAAGACTGTTGGAAAAGCATTTCAGGTGAAGAGCTTTGAGGGAATGCCACGGGTGTGCAAAGCTGTCATCAAGGCAAAGGGTGGCTACTTTGAAGAATCTAAAATCTATTTTGATTTTTTTAACACTTATTTGGCTACTACATGATTCCATATGTATTATTTCATAGTTTTGATGTCTTCACTGTTATTCTGCAATGTAGAATATAGTCAAATTAAAGAAATTCCCTTAAATGAGTAGGTGTGTCTGAACTTTTGACTGGTACTGTATATATGTATATACACAGTGCATTTGGAAAGTATTCAGACCACTTGGCTTTTTCCACATTTTGTTACATTACAGCCTTATTCTGAAATGGATAAAGAAAATAAAAAAATACTCATCAATCTACACACAATACCCCATAATGACAAAGCAAAAACAGGTTTTTAGAAATGTTTGCAATTTTATTAAATATAAAAAACAGAAATACCTTGTTTACATAAGTATTCAGACCCTTTGCTATGAAACTTGAAATTGAGCTCAGGTGCATCCCGTTTCCTTTGATCACCCTTGAGATGTTTCTACAATTTGATTGAAGTCCACCTGTGGTAAAATTCAACTGATTGGACATGATTTGGAAAGGCACACACCTGTCTATATAAGGTCCCACAATTGACAGTGCATGTCAGAGCAAAAACCAAACCATGAGGTCGAAGGAATTGTCCGTAAAGCTCCGAGACAGAATTGTGCCGAGTCACATATTTGGGGAAGGGTACCCTCATTATTAAATGGAAGAAGTTTGGAGCCACCAAGACTCTTCCTAGAGGTGACCGCTTGGCCAAACAGCAATCGGGGGAGAAAGGCCTTGGTCATGAAGGTGACCAAGAACTCGATGGTCACTCTGACATTGAATCATAGAAATATAGATCATAGAATAGACATGACCATTTAAGTTGACATTCGCCGGCACCTTTATCTCCTGAATGTTTTGGCATTCATGTCCAAAAATAATCTTTCTGACCACTTCTTCCATGGGAAAACATGTATGCAAAGTTTTGTTTAAATTAAAAGGGATACTGTGAAAAAATGATTAAATTCAAATGCATTTACCCTACGCATAGTCATTGGATGTGCCCACGTTCTCTGTCCATGATGTCCCTTATTGATTTTAGTTTATTTTACTGTTCCATTAGTTTAAGCAATTTTCCAACCTTTGTCCACAGTGATTTTGGCTTATTGACACAGCAGGGGACCATGGGGAACACTAACACCGGTATGGGTACGGGACACAGGCGAGACAGCCGTGCCAAGGAGGGCGACAGGCCTAAAATCCTCATGGACAGTCCAGAGGATGCTGATATGTTCCATGGAGAGGACATCAAGGTCAGTTTTACAGGAGTGAACCTCTGTAATTATGTAGGGTGTCCAACCACTCTGCCCCAGAGAAAATGTGCTTTGGTGATAAAATGTAACTTCCTTATGTTTATAAAATACATTTTACCAAGACAAATATGATTATTCATGTTCTGAATTGTTGGGGTCGTTCTCTATCATATCATTAACATTCTATCCAAAAAGATAACCTAATACATCCGATAATAAGCACCGAGCTCTGTTGACAGTGGTGCAGGTTTCTCGTAATAACTGTTGAGGATTTTACATTTTGTGGTCGTCAACTTCAAATTTATTTCAGTGGGTCTTAAAAAGCTAATTGAGCATGACATGAGCTGAATGAAATGTAAAAGGCTTTGAAAATAAAAAGCTGGGTATGAGCTCAGTGCTCTGTTGACATTTCACAGAGATACGCTTGTTTTTGTGAGAAATATTCTAAAAAGAACGTGAATCTTAAAAGAAAATACTACATATCATGTGTCCTATCCATCTTACCTTTATTGTTTTGTGTCCTGTGGATTGTCAGGTAGACAGTAGCCTTAATTCTTGCACAGAATCCCGCCTAGCTGACTTGATGCCATTTTTCCAGATTTATTACCACTTATTTTCTCTGTCCTCCATTTAGTCACCCTGTAGGATGCCAAACTAATTCTGTCTGTCCTTCAAGGGTAAAAACTTCAATAACTTTTGAATGGATTAAGATGGAGACATTAGGTTTGGACCATTGGTTTTCTTAGAGGATTGTCTACAGTATTAACGTAGTATTTTACCCCTTGGTCAAAACACACACAGAGAGACTCATCTCTCCCTCTTCCCTTGTCTCCTAGGCTCCACTAGAGAAAGAGGAGTACCTTGCATGGCGGCAGGACCTGGAGGCTGATAAAGGGCCCACACTGGACCGCCCCACTGTGTTCCGCTGGACTGGAAGCGGAAAGGAGGTCTTTCTGTCCGGTTCCTTCAACAACTGGGCCAACAAGATTCCCCTAACCAGGAGGTGGGTTAGCAGCCATGAGAAGGGCATCATACTTATAACATTATCGTTGACCTGCCTTTGGTGCAATTCACACAGTGTTGTGAGTGAGTATACACTGAATGTACGAAACATTAGGAACACCTGCTCTTTCCATGACATCGACTGACCAGGTGAAAGCTATGATCCCTTATTGATGTCACCTGTAAAATCCACTTCAATCAGTGTAGATGAAGACTGGTTATAGAAGGATTTTTAAGGCTTTAGACAATTGAGACATGGATTGTGTATGTGTGCCATTCAGAGGGTGAATGGGCAAGACAAAAGATTTAAGTGCCTTTGAACAGGGTATGTTAGTAGGTGCAAGGCGCACTGGTTTTATTCTGTCAAGAACTGGAACACTGCTGGGTTTTTCACGCTCAACAGTTTCCTGTGTTTATCAAGAATGGTCCACCACCCAAAGGACATCCAGCCAACTTGACAGAACTGTGGTATGCATTGGAGTCAACATGGGCCAGTATCCCTGTGGAACACTTTCGACACCTTGTAAAAGGGGGTGTAACTCAATATTAGGAAGGTGTTCTTAATGTTTTATACACTCAGTGTAGACTGTATGTATGCCCTTACTGTTTATTTACATTTTATTTTAGGGGGGTAGATCAGCTTTAAAATTGCAGATAGATTGTGGTCGGGTGATTGTGGAGGCCAGTTCATCATATGCAGCATTCCATCACTCTCCTTCTTGGTCAAATAGCCCTTACACAGCCTGGAGGTGTGTTGGAATATTGTCCTGTTGAAAAACAAATGATTGTCCCACTAAGCGCAAACCAGATGGGATGGTGTATCGCCGTAGAATTCTGTGGTAGCCATGCTGGTTAAGTGTGCCTTGAATTCTAAATAAATCATGACAGTGTCACCAGCAAAGCACCCCCACACCATCACACCTCCTCCATGCTTCACGGTGGGAACCACACATGCAGAGATCATCCATTCACCTACTCTGCGACTCACAAAGAGACAGCGGTTGGAACCAGAAATCTCAAATCAGACCAAAGGACAGATTTCCACCGGTCTAATGTCCATTGCTCGTGTTTCTTGGCCCAAGAAATTATCTTCTTATTGGTGTCCTTTAATAGTGGTTTCTTAGCAGTGTCGTGTCTTTACTATCATTAAATGAAGACTTTTAGTTTTTATCAAAGATTCCCTGTAATTATTATTACGCGGTTAAACTGATTAATCATGTAACTGTAATTATCGAGGAAGTCGGGGCACCAAGGAAAATATTCAGATTACAAAGTTATAATTTTCCTAATATAACTTTTCAGATATTTTCATATCTGATCAATAGTCTTCTGATTAATTATTTATTTATTTTACCTCATGTTAGTCTCATTCCAAACGTCGGAATTTGTTGGTTATCTGCACGAACCCAGTCTTCACTATGAGTCATCCATACATCAATTGTCTTAAATCATTTATTTATTAACTAACTAAACAATCACAGAAATGCATAAACAAACAAACAAAGTAAATATGGTTACAAGAAATGATAGGGGAATATACGAAAGGGAAGTGGGGGTCGACTGAGAAGACAACACACAGTTGATCATTGAAATGCTAATCCTTTGCACATGAACGCTCACTCATTCGGGAACAATTGCAATCAATATATATATTTACGCTCAGGGTGTCGTCGGGATCTCTGCTGAAAAGTTAGTTTCTGTTGGAGAGTTTCCGTCCTCTCTCTCTCTCTCTCTCTCTGTCGTGGTTAGAGGGGATAGTTCAGAGTGACATTCATTCATGTTGTTGTAGAATGGATGTTTCGGCGGTTGTCGTTCTTCGCGTTCAATGATACCAAATTCCTAGCTGCAGACTAGTAATTAATATCAAAGACTTATTCTTATTCTGTCGGTATCGATAGTCTAAGAGTTTAACCACGTGGTATGGTTAAAAGATTCAGCAATGGTCTGCAACCTTTGTCCTCTCGTGATTGAGAGAAAACATGGTCTGTTACCTTTGTTCTCTCGTAATGGAGAAAAACATGGTCTCGTGAGAACTTCTCAAAGTTGGGGTTTTATTCAGGAGTTGCAGAAAAGGGCCTGTCCCAGGATGCCCGACCCTAACTGGGCTCATGGACGGTCCTCTGATTTAGTTAAACTCAAAAGGGAATTGGAGTTTCCTTCATTAAAAAGTCCAAAATCACATTACACAATTTTACAAATAGTATCATCCTCACTCATTCATCTTATACAACAATTAGATGTAAACCTCATATCTGAGGCTATTATATAAACAGCATTATGGTAATGTGGCCACACCGTCTCTCATGAGTTTTTCAAACTTGTACCAAACGGACCAGTTCGTAGTTGGATTCTTCACCGATCTTTTATACCTTCTCCGGAACATAAATGTTGTTTGGACCTCAAGTTCTGTGAGGTGGAAGAAATTCCTTTGTTCTCTATGAAACTTCACTCTGTCTCTATACTGTGTGGCCATGGGGCAGGATCTTCCTGGAATTTACGACCTCTCTGACCACAGCAGCCTAGTTGTAGGAGGCAGGGAGAGGGGGATGGGGCTTGCTGTACCCAAAGAGGGCAACGTCATGACAGTAGCAATTAGACCATGAAGGCCTGATTCACGCTGTCTCCTCTGAACAGTTGATGTTGAGATGTGTCTGTTACTTGAACTCTGTGAAGCATTTATTACCTCTGCAGCAGAGGTAATTCTGGGTCTCCCATTCCTGTGGTAGTCCTCATGAGAGCCAGTTTCATTATAGCGCTTGATGGTTTTTGCGACTCAACTTGCAGGAACTTTAAACATTCTTTGAATTTTCCAGATTGAATGACCATGTCTTAAAGTAATGATGGACTGTTGTTTCTCTTTACTTATTTGAGCTGTTTTTCCATAATATGGACTTGGTCTTTTAACAAATAGGGCTATCTTCTGTATAACAACTCTAACTTGTCACAACACAACTGATTGGATCAAATATTTCACAAATTAACTTTAACAAGGCACCCCTGTTAATTGAAATGCATTTCAGGTGACTACCTGAAATGGTTGAGAGAATGCCAAGAGTGTGCAAAGCTGTCATCAAGGCAAAGGGTGGCTACTTTTTAAGAATCGGTTTCAGAGGAAGGCCCAAAAAATGGCCAGACTCCAACCACCCTAGTCATAGACTGTTCTCTCTGCTACCGCACGGCAAGTCTTGGTCCAAAAGACTCCTTAACAGCTCCTACCCCCAAGCCATATGACTCCTGAACAGCTAATCAAATGGCTATCTGGACTATTTGCATTGTCGTCGTCCCCCCACCCACACCCCGATTTTTATGCTGCTGCTACTCTCTGTTTATTATCCATGCATATTCACTTTACCTCTACCTACATGTACATATTACCTCAACTACCCGGACTAACCGGTGCCCCTCACATTGACTCGGTACCGGTACCCCCTGTATGTAGCCTCGCTGCTGTTATCTTATTGATTGTCCTTAATTATTTTATACATTTACTTCAGTTTATTTTAGTAAATACTTTTTTAAAAAATCCTTAACTGCATTTTTGGTTAAGGGCTTGTAAGTAAGCATTTCACTGTAAGGTGTAATGTGACAAATACAATTTGATTTGAATTCTTCAGCCATACCTGAGACCAAAAACAAGCTACATATGGACAGTACCAAAACATATGATCTGATGATTCTGTCTATTCGCGGCAAAATCTTCAGAGCTGGGATGGTTGTATCCCCCATATATATAACATTATATATGTTGCAAGAGTTTTGTCAAATCATTTAAATTGAATAACTCTTAGGTTTTGAAACCGGCATCCTTTTGTGTATCAGTTCATGAACCATGTGCCATGGAATCAGTGCGTCAAAAATCTCTTCCCAACTATTTTGCCATCTATACAACACAGCTGTCAATTCTTTGGTCCTTTAATGAAACTGGTATACATTTTATTTATCACAGTTTTCTTTAACCAATTATGGTCTTTAATTCAGGGCCGACAAACAAAGTTCCTTACTTTCTCCCCCTTTCACTTTCCTCCTCCATTTTTGTGGTAATGTTGCAATCAGTTGGTTGTAATTTTGGACAGAGCAGACATTTCCATTTAAAAAAAATATGTATTAATATATTTGAGTTTAACTATAATATTTGTTGTAATATTTGTTCTGTCTTTTCCGGGTGGATTAAACTGAAATTGCACCCAACTTTCTATGGCTTGTTCTAAAAATAGTGATATTTTGGAAATTATTTCATTTTCAAACAAGTGATTCTTGAACACTGGGTGAGCCATTCTTACCTATCTGATAGAGAACCAGCTTTTGTATGAATGAAGACCTTTAGTGAGAGGTATAATGCTTTAATATTTAATCATTTCTGCCCCCGAATTCATAAAGCTTAATATTAGTTTGTTCTCTATTTCAGTCAGAACAACTTTGTGGCAATTGTGGATCTGCCTGAAGGGGAGCATCAGTATAAGTTCTATGTGGACGGCACATGGACCCATGACCCAGCTGAGGTGAGCAGCATGTTTTGGGGACCAGAACGACCTCTGTTTTACATGTTGTAATGGCTTTATAGGAACAACTGTCTCCTCAGCTATTTACACAGGCATATGGGAGTGAATGACTGGAACAGATTTGATGTTTATGAGTTCTCTGTTTGATTGCTGGTTTTGTGGTCCTCCAGCCTGTTGTAACCAACCAGCTAGGGACAGTCAACAATGTCATCCAAGTGAAGAAGACTGACTTTGAGGTGTTTGATGCACTTATGGTGGACTCACAGAAATGCTCTGATATGTCAGGTCAGTGTCAAGGTCAGTATCCATAACGTGTTCATCCCTTCAAGTTATGCTACTGTATTGGAAAATGTCTCCATGGCGTTAGAAAGTTAGATTTCAACTTGCAATAGCAAAATATTAACTAGACAAATCTTGGTGTTCGCTCTCCCATTGTATTTATTAACTTGCCCCTCCTCCCATCTGTTTGTGAGTTAGACCTGTCTAGCTCTCCTCCCGGACCATACCATCAGGACCCTTACACACCCAAGCAGGAAGAAAAGTTCAAGTCTCCGCCCATTCTCCCACCTCACTTGCTACAGGTCATCCTAAACAAGGACACAGGAATCTCTGTGAGTACAAGACGCTAACAACTGAATCTAAACCCTCATGGGAATACCAATGATGAAGACATGAGAGCTATTCATGTAATTGACAGTAATGTGTATGCACTGGAGTAAGATGTATTCTCTCTCCCTCTTCAGTGTGACCCTGCATTGCTCCCAGAACCCAATCATGTCATGCTCAATCACCTCTACGCCTTGTCCATCAAGGTAAGACCACAGGGAGATCAGAAAGATTAAATCAAAGCCATGGAGCCTTAGTAGATTGATTCAACGTCTGCAAGAGGTAACAGAAGGACTCCCAGAAGAGTTACTTTTGGAGAGGTGAAGGTAAATGTCAAGTATGTGCTAATGGAGTTGTATATTTCTCTCTCCTCTTAGGATGGTGTGATGGTGCTTAGTGCGACTCATCGCTACAAGAAGAAGTATGTCACCACCCTGCTGTATAAGCCGATCTGACCAGAGGTCTATGGCGTCTCTGCCTTTGCACCGCAGACACCACAGCTTCTCACAGCACAGCCTCCAGCATTACACCTGTACATATCTCAGTTTAGAGTTATTTCTATCACCCCAATCTTCCTCAGTCTGCCTTTCCTCTTGTTCAATGACTGCCATCCCATTTGCTGATCACCAACCTTGCTTTGTTATAGACATAGAGGAGTACTAGGTAGCAGAATAGTTACGCATAGGAAGGATAGAGACGTTTTAGGGGTGGTGGTGAATTCTGACTGATAATACGTAAGGGTTGTGTTGTGACCTGTGCTTGATGACAGGAGGTCCCTTCATCAGACAAGAACAGGAAATAGTATAACAGGAAGTAGTAGGTAAGATGCAGTATCATGGAAAACCATACAGTGTTTGATTTTGGACGGATGCCCCAGTGTTGCTGTACAGTAGTAATAATCATGGATTTTGCCAGTGGAGTTTTTTTTCCTGCCTTTTTATTGTGATTTTCTCTTCAGCCTCTGTTACTTGCCATTTGGCCAGTGTGCCTTTGTATCATTATGCTTCACCAGCTATATCCATTTGCGTATCAGTGCACATGTTTAATTTAAATAGTAGTAAGTTAAGTAATCATTAGATAGTGCTGTGTATATTTTCTAAATGACTATATATGGTCTAAAACACCTCCCCTACATGTGAATCCAAGGGACCAACTCAGTGCGGTGACAGACAAGCAGAGTTGGAGATGGATTAATGAGGCTTGAAGCTCCTTTGACATCCTTGTTAATGTAACCCTCTTGGACCATGTTGTGTACATTTGTCTTCTTTGTTTCCAGATTTCTATCCCAATAAAGATAATTGATTTTATAGCATTCTTATTGTGTGGTATCTCTGAAATAAAGGGTCTACCAGTATGGATAGGAATACAACTCCTGTAGATGGGCGTAGCCCCTTGACTATCAATTTGAGTGTCACATATGGGAGATCTAATCTAAATGTATTCCTCCTCTTTGTTTGATCTGATTTCCACAGTATTCGTTGAACCAAAATATTGTGAATCTATTGAAGTGTTATACTAGTATTCTTTCATGTTCAAGTAATAGGTAACATTTTGTTGAGGCATGGCCCTATTAATCCTAGGGGAAGGAGCCAGATGGCATTCTAAAAGTGTGAAGATAGCAATATGTCAGCGGGAAAAAATGATCTTCCCCAATGCACTATGAACATTTCTTTCCTGGACATGTTTTGGGGTGAAAAGGATAGAGACCTTGAGAGTCATTGCAGGAGTACACACAGCCCTAATTTCCAGACACATATTTCTCACCATGTCTTTCCCCATACAACCACAACATATGTTTAATCTACATGAGTATAAATGTGTGATTTTGATGTATTGTTGCATCAACTTTAAAAAAAACAGCATTTGGACAACTAGTAATGTGACTCTTTTTGGTTTGCCCTGAGCTCAATTGCAGTGAAAGTTGTCATATGTTTCCAAACACTCACCCAATTGGTGGAAATTCAACAGTGTTACCTTGTCTTCTTATCTAGTAGTGTGTCTGTTGTGTCATGCCATGTTATCTCAAAGCTATTCTGGGAACACATCCGCCTGAGTCTGGGACACTATAAAGTCACTAAAACTACTGTACTGTATCTCGTACATTACTTTTTGAATAAATGTATATGAATCAAATCAAATTTGATTGGTCGCATACACATATTTAGCAGATGTTATTGCGGGTGTAGTGAAATACTTGTGTTCCTAGCTCCAACAGCGCAGAAAAATCTAACAATACACAGAAATCTAAAAAGTAAAATAATGGAATGAAGAAATATTAGGATGAGCAATGTCGGAGTCCAGAGTGTGTGTGTGTATATATATATATGTGTATATATATATATATATATATATATATATATATATATATATATATACACATACAGTTGGAGTCATTCTTTAGACTAGTGGAGTATCTGGAGCATCATCATTTGTGGGTTCGATTAAAGGCTCAAAATGGCCAGAAACAAAGAACTTTCTTCTGAAACTCATCCGTCTATTCTTGTTCTGTGAAATGAAGGCTATTCCATGCGAGAAATTGCCAAGAAACTGAAGATCTCGTACAACGCTGTGTTCTACTCCCTTCAGAGAACAGCGCAAACTGGCTCTAACCAGAATAGAAAGATGAGTGGGAGGCCCCGGTGCACAACTGAGCAGGAGGACAAGTATATTAGAGTGTCTAGTTTGAGAAACAGACACCTCACAAGTCCTCACCTGGCAGCTTCATTAAATAGTACTCGCAAAACAAAACAGTCTCAATGTCAACAGTGAAGAGGCGAATCTGGAATGCTGGCCTTCTAGGCAGAGTTGCAAAGAAAAAGACACATCTCAGACTGGCCAACAAAAATAAAAGATTAAGATGGGCAAAAGAACACAGACACTGGACAGAGGAACTATTCACTGTTGACATTGAAACTGGTGTTTTGTAGATTTCTATCGGTCTAATGACCATTGCTTGTGTTTCTTGGCCCAAGAAAGTCTATTATTCTCATTTGTGTCCTTTAGTAGTGGTTTCTTTGCAGCAATTTGACCATGGAGGCCTGATTCACACTGTCTCCTCTAAACAGTTGATGTTAAGATGTGCCTGTTACTTGAACTCTGTGAATAATTTATTTGGGCTGCAATCTGAGGTGCAGTTAACTCTAATTAACTTATCCTCTGCAGCAGAGGTAACTCTGGGTCTTCCTTTCCTGTGGCGGTTCTGAGAGCCAATTTCATCATAGCGCTTGATGGTTTTTGCGACTGCACTTGAAGAAACTTTCAAAGTTCTTTAAATTTTCCGGATTGACTGACCTTCATATCTTAAAGTAATGATGGACTGTAATTTCTCTTAGCTTATTTGAGACAAGACAAGCTCAGTTGTGTCTGTCTGGACTGGACTGTATGTTCTCCTGCGATCTCAGGTGTGGCTGGGAGTAAGGAACTTAACCCCAATCGCTCTGCTTAAGAGCGTCTGCTAAATGACTAAAATCTCAATCTCAGACATGACCATATGGCGCTGTACTGCAGCGCCAGCTGTGCCATCAGAGTCCCTGGGTTCGCGCCCAGGCTCTGTCGTAACCAGCCGCGACCGGGAGGTCCGTGGGGCGACGCACAATTGGCCTAGCGTCGCCCGGGTTAGGGAGGGCTTGGTCGGTAGGGGTGTCCTTGTCTCATCGCGCACCAGCGACTCCTGTGGCGGGCTGGGCGCAGTGTACGCTAACCAAGGTGGCCAGGTGCACGGTGTTTCCTCCGGCGCATTGGTGCGGCTGGCTTCCGGGTTGGATCTGCGCTGTGTTAAAGAAGCAGCGGCTTGGTTGGTTGTGTATCGGAGGACTCATGACTTTCAACCTTCGTCTCTCCCGAGCCCGTACGGGAGTTGTAGCGATGAGACAAGATAGTAGCTACTACAACAATTGGATACTACGAAATTGGGGAGAAAAAGGGGTAAAAATTTAAATAAAAAAAAAATAAAAAAGACATGACCATATGTGTCTGGAAAGAGGGGCTGCATGTTCTCCTGTAAACAGTATCTGCCACAATGTCTACTACTGGTTTGTCTTGGAAAGCGCCTCAAGGTCGCTGAGTTACAAGTAATATAAGTAGACCCTATTTCAGAGATTTACTGTAGGTCCAGAACTTCACTTCTCATTGGCTGACAACATGAACACCCTTCAAGCAGTTTTCCTTGTGGCTTTGGGCCTCTCTGTTGGTGACTAGCAGCTTCATACGATCTAATTATAATCGGGAAAGTTTACCTGCAACAGTTTCAATTGCATTTTGTCATGCATAAGTCTAGATCATTATCATCATCCTCGTTAGCATTATCCAATATTTGTGAATATGTTAAATGTATTCAATGGATGAAGAAAACAAGTAAAGGGGTCAAATCTTAATATTTATATTCATCTGATCTGACCCATCCTTTATCATCTTTCTTACAGCCCAGGCAACCAACCTTAACAACAGGGCCCTGTGGCAGTTCAGAGACATGATCCCCTGCACCATGCCTGATAGTTGGCCCATCTTGGACTACACTGACTACAGATGCTACTGTGGCAAGTGAGGCTCTGGTCCCCTGTGGACGATCTGGACAGGTCAGGGGTTAAGGGTCAAGGGACAAGGGTTGGGAATATGGCGATAGGGTTAAAACCATTCCAGTCCACACACATTCTATCCCAACCACTAATGAATCTGTGTTGACTTGACATCAATGAAGGTTTTGCTTTAAAGTGTTGTTTCTTTGTTACTTATTGCTGCCACCAAAGTACTGACCAAAGTGTTGTCAGTGTGTGTTATTCTGATATTGTCTCAGAGTTAGTGTGTCCTATGGTATCATCCAACGGGTGCTGTGAGGTCCATGGCAAGTGCTACAGCACAATGATGCCATGCAGCACAATGAATGATGGGCCATCATTGACAATACTTACACCGAGTCCTATGCCCATGACTATGACCAGAGCCTCAGAAAGGTCACTTGATGCTCCAAAGAGTCGCCTTCCCTCTCACCTTATTCACGACAATGATTAGCGATGTACTGCATTATTTATAGTACTGCTCATGGTATTCATCACACTCTTTACCTTGCTCTTTCCATGTCACTCTCTTTCTCTACCCTCCTTATTGTTCTTTCTCTCACATCCTCAGGCAACAATGACGGTTGTGAGAGGTTCATCTGCGAGTGTGACAGGAAATAAGGCCTACAGTGGACCCTGCTCCTGCTGGATATCACACAACATAGTTCAGATAGCTCCTTCACAGTGGTGTAAATGACTTAAGTGAAAATACTTTAAAGTAATACTAAAGTAGTTTTTTGGGGTATCTATACTTTACTATTTATATTTTTGCCAACTTTTACTTCACTACATTCCTAAAAAAAATGATGTACTTTTTACTCCATACATTTTCCCTGACACCCAAAAGTGCTTGTTACATATTGACAGGAAAGTGGTCCAATTCTGACACTTATCAAGAGAACATCCCTGGTTATCCCTACTGCCTCGAATCTGGCGGACTCACTAAACACAAATGCTTCATTTGTAAATTATGTCTGAGTGTTGGAGGGTGCCCCTGGCCATCTGTAAAAAAAAAAATTGAATACAGGTTTGCTTAATATAAGGAATTTGAAATGGTTTATACTTTTACTTTTGATACCTACAGTAAGTACATTTTAGCAATTCCATTTACTTTTGATACTTAAGTATATTTAAAACCAAATACTTTTAGACTTTTACTCAAGTAGTATTTTACAAAGTGACTTTCACTAGAGTCATTTTATGGTATCTTTACTTTTCCTCAAGTATGACAATTTAGTACTTTTCCCACCACTGCTCCTTCAGTGCTCCAGGTAGCTCCTTGTTCAATTGCTTTCCCCCACTAAAACCACCTTATCTTTTCAAGTCATTACTTTTGAGTTGAATCTATTTGGTTGTCAGCTTTTGATGTTACCTGTTGTGTACTATATCTGGTTGTGACCTACCAGCCAGTAACTCGCTCCTACCAACCAGTAACTCGCTACTACCAGCCAGTAACTCGCTCCTACCAACCAGTAACTCGCTCCTACCAGCCAGTAACTCGCTCCTACCAGCCAGTAACTCGCTCCTACCAGCCAGTAACTCGCTCCTACCAACCAGTAACTCGCTCCTACCAGCCAGTAACTCGCTCCTACCAACCAGTAACACACTTCGTTCTACTGTACTCTTGGATTTATTTATATTTGAGATTGTGTGGATGATAAACTAAGTAACAGATGAAACTTAATCAAGATTGAGAAACTCGCACTAGTGTCACTGTCTCTCTATTTGGATAACTGTCCACTATGGAAGTAAAGAAAGAGGGAGCCAAAGAGATTATAATTCAAACAGGGCCCAAATATTGTACTATGCAGGCCAACATTCAAACCCCCAGTAGAGGGAACCAATGTTTTCATATGTCCTAGTGACAAGTCCTGCACTTTGAGAGGAACATGGACAACATATTTGAACACCTGCCAAACTGTGGAACGCAATGTTACCAGTTCTCTGTTTGTCTGCCCAGGCCCATCTCAGGTGTGCTGCTGACAAAAGAGCTCACAGACAAAAGAGTGTTCCCCCCTCTTCCTCTTGTCATGGTGAAGAGCGGCAGCAATAAGCGACAAAAACACTTCACACAGCAACATAAACCCTCTGTTTAGCGAGTGGTTCATAAATGTTAGAAGCATTCAGGTGGGACAACACTAGACTCAACAGGGGAGCTTTCAGAATGGCACTGTGAAGCAGACTGGTTGGCGGACAAATTACCGGCCTGCATTTTAGAAAAAGACCACCGACTGACATTTCATTGGGAGAGCTTTACACGTGTCCAGACATTTTAACTTGGCATAATTATTGGGTAATATGTTGTGTTTCTGTTCTTTGGAACAGCATGTGCCGTTTCATTGTGAGGTTGGAACTTGGAACATTCCACAACATGTAGGCCTACCTGTACCAGCCTGCCAGAACAGCCTGGTCTCAGACGTCAGACGTAACACAGTAAATGTAAATCCAGGACTCTCAAATTAGTATGATACCTGTATGTTATGTTTGGTTACATAAGACAGATGGTTACCTTAAAGCAAAATCTAGTGGGGTGATTGGTCGAGGTGGATGGGTGGGAAAATACAACACAAGTTCGAATCTCAGCACGGACAACTGGGCCAATTGTGTACCCCCTCATGGTTCTCTCCGACACAGCCCGGGATCAAACCCGGGTCTGTAGTGATGGCACTGCGATGCAGTGCCTTAGACCGCTGTGTCACTCGGGAGGCCCACTGACAACTTTACCATTTTAGCAACTTTTCAACTACTTACTACTTTTAGTTACTTTGCTAACTCTTCCCCTAACCATTTAACCTAACTCCTAAACTTAACCCCTAGCCAAGCTAACATTTGCCAGCTAGCTAGAATTTGTAACATATCATACATTTTGCAAATTCATAACATATAGTAGGTTTCGCCAAGTCATAAAATATTGTACGTTTTGCAAATTTGCAACATATCATACGAAATGGCTGATGGATATCCACAAATGAATACATACAATACGAAACACATATCATACTAAATGGAGTGTCTCGGATATACATACAGAATAATATGAAATGCTCCAAGTCCATGCTGGTCAGAACATACAATAGTGGACACATGCTGCCTTTTGAGTTGTATTTGAAATAGAGAACTATCATGTTTATGTTTTGTGGGGAGGGGTCATGACACATGGCATCCCCTTTCATGATGACCATACAGTGTGAGATCCACACACTAGTTTCAGGCTGACCTATCTACCTGGAACAATTCACAACATCTTATGTCCAAGGACATTTTAGTCCTGGGGGGGGGGGGGGGGGGGGGGTAAGAGAGAACAAATGAAAGCAGACTCACATCACTCTCCATTCCGAACACATGGTGACTCCACCCTAGCATGTAAACAAACACAGGATCCAATGCTGCCATGGTAACAAACCATTTGCTGTGTTTCTACCGCCCAAGTGAGCTGATGTTCACGTTGCCGGAGGCTCTACAGCATTACCCAACAGTACTGCAGATAGTTGGGCGTGTCAGTCAAGGTGGCTCATGTGGAGGCATGCCATTGTATCACTCCTACACCCAGAACATCCATTGACATAGGCTGTTTGGAATGCATGATGTGGCAGATAGGAAGACACCCAGGGAAATCTGAGACTTGTTGATGTAGAGCGCAATATCAAGCCTTTAGATAGTGTTCGGTAGTGGAAGCATGAGCAAACTGCACACCTGACTTATATACTAATGTGGACACAACTCAAAAGCATGATTAGTTAGGATGTTGACAACTGTGCCATACAGATTGCAAAATAGTTGGGAAGAGATTTTTGATGTACCGATTCCATGGTACAGGGTGTATGAGTTGATATATTAAACAACGCAAGATTCAAGACTTCGTGATTATCAGCTAAAATTATATAGAATCCTTGCCACCAACAAAATGTTGAATATTTGGGACATAAAATCATCGAAGCTCTGCAGATTTTGTGAGGATACAGAATCAATAGACCATTTATTTTGATATTGCCCTCAGGTAGCCTGTTTCTGGTTCAGGAATGGCTGAAAATGCATATCATTGATCTAAAATTGATCCTAGAAATAGTACTGTTAGGAGATCTGGAGAGACCAGGTCAGTCAATTACTAATACTCTTCCTAAAAGTATTTCTTCAACACGCAATCTGTATTCTTTTGATTAGATAGATTTAAATTGTACGTTAATCATAGCACAGTTGAAAGATATGTGTTGCGTAGAAACACAAAGTGGGTGTCCCAGCATAGATAGATGGGATGGGCTGAGGGAAGGTATGTGGAATTGGAGACAAGTGGGAGTGGAGTTGCTGTGTGAGAGAGAATGATGGTCAAAAGATCAAGGGGAAAAAAAAGTCTAAATAAAACAAAAGCACATTTTAATGACACTAAGTGGCAGTGTTTTTACAACTAATGTCGGTTTGCCTGAGGCTGATGCCGTGCAGGTGTTTGTACACATGCATATACACACTCTTTCAAATAAACACATACAAGAACACACATGTAATAGTGCCAGACGTGCACACAAACATATACAGTTGGCATTGCTGTTATGATTTGTTGTCCTTGATTTTAAATGTATTTTGTTTTACATTGTCGTTTCCTTTTTAGTTCGGGGTTCTTGGGGGTGGGGAATGGCATTAATTGTATATTTCTTCTGGGGGGGTGGGAGGGGTCTGGAATGATTGAGGGACAGCTATTTGGGAACATCTTGGAGGGTTTGGATTTCACAAGATTGTGATCATGAAAAAGGAAACGGACATTAACACTATCATGCACACACACCCTCACACATAAGGATGGCTCTGTTGTGGAAAGACTGATACATGTTTGATAGTGTATTGATGCCGTATTGTTTGTCCTAATACTTTAATGTTACCCCCTTTTTTAAAACTTAAAAAACTTGATTAGTTTTAAAACGCTGCCGTTTATCGGCTTTGGACAAAATCCTGTTCCTACTGCATTCCATTCATGTGACAGAAAGAATTGCCAACGATTCCATCCACATTTGTCAAAGTAGGCTCATTTGAGTTGCTCATTTTGGTATACGTGCTTATAGTAGGGGTTAGCTTAGACGTCTAATAAATAGTATAGGAAACTGGAGGGTGGTATGTTGCCTGTTTAGCTATCCATAAAGTTAGAATTTATTTACTTCACCTTCATTTAACCAGGTAGGCCAGTTGAGAACAAGTTCTCATTTACAACTGCGACCTGGCCAAGAAGAAGCAGAGCGACAAAAACAATTACAAACAAACGTCAATAACACTAGAAAATCTGTGTACAGTGTGTGCAAATGAAGTAAGGAGGGAGGCAATAAAAATCAGCCGTAGTGGCAAAGTAATTACAATTTAGCAGTTGACAAGTGATATGTGCAAGGACTAGAATGAGAACTTAATATTATTTTCAAATGTTTAATAAAAACTCAAAGCACATATTACATTTGTTCAAAGACCAGTCAGGGTGGCTGAAGTTGGAGTCTGCATGGCAGTTATAAAGAGCATCCAGCCTCAGTGGGAGGGCATTGAGTTTGTACAATTAGTGCATCATATACACCTAGAAACAAAAACCTCTGGACGTTTCCCAGAAGCCTAGATACACTAAAATAATAATTTATTATGATCTTGGTGCTGGGAAACTCACCCACTGAAATGGGTAAAAAAAAATAAAGTAACAGGACTATATTCTGTAAGAAATACAATGGTGCAAATCAATTTCACATTAGTTGGGGCCCAGATGAGCCGTGGACGTTAAGGGCCACTACAAAGGAACACATTGTAGTCCTCCTAACCTCTACCATCAGGTGGGGTCATTCCATTTTAACAGTCAATTCAATGAGTCACTTCCTCGCTCAAGATTAAAATCAGGTTTAACATTGCACATTTTCTAAGCAACAGATTGCCCAGCTGGCAGTTGAGACAGCTACTTAGATCCACACCTGAATGAATCAGAAGTGGCAAGGCTGGCTCGCTTCCTGACCCAACTAGGGAGAGTTCACTCTACCAGAAAGTGACAGTTATCCAGTCACCCTGAACTTTGGCTGATGAAGGCTTCTGAGGGGTGGGAGAGTTCAGTGTAAAGGGGGCTCTTCAGGCTGGTTCCCCCACTCCTTGGCCATGAGGGGGGACGTTGGAGGGAGTGGGGAGTGGTGATGCGGCGCTGTACCGGGGCTTTACTATACCCAGCCCCCTCAGGCTCTACACACACACAGTAGTTCTGTCCCCCGTTGTTGTCCCAACGCAGCGCGGCCCCGCTGCCTGGCCAGAACAACACACAGAACTCCAGACGCTTGCTTGGATCCAGGTTTTGGGGGAGGGGAACATCAAAGGCAAACACGTCAGTCTCAGTGGCCCCGTAGCGCTGCTGCAGGTAGGAACAGGGGATGTCCTGGTGGCTTCGCCACGAGTCAAAGGTTACTCGCACGTACACAGCCTTCTCAAAGCTGACATTGCAGACACGCACGGTGCCACTCAGTGATCGCTCAGTCACACTGCAGCTCTCCAGCTGCACCAGGACCTCCTGCAGGCGGGCTTGGAAGGTCTTGAAGTCTGCCATGGGTTGGGGGAAGGCCAGACTTAATCTCAAGAGCTGCTGCTTCCCACCGGCAGGACCCGGCCACAGGCCCTGCGGTCTGATAGGAGGGGAGGAGGTGTTAGAGAGGGAAGAAGAGTCAGCCCTCTGGGTCGTGGAAAAGGAGTTGTCTGGGATATATAGTCGCACTGCAGTGAGAGACAGCCCCTTAGTATCAGCAAACACTACACGCTTCTTCTTAGGGCTGGCACTGCTCCTACGCACACAGCTCTTGGTCTCAGACCGCTCTGGGGAGGAGGAGGAGGAGGATGAGGATGAGGAGTGCGGCGCAGCAGTGTGAAGGCTGGCTCTGGGAGACCGGTAGTCTCTGGTGTGAAGGTGAGGTCTCAGGATCTTCAGCGGGGACACACCCTGTAGACGACAGAGGGGCAGGCTCTGGCACAGTTGCATGGCGAGGTCCACTGGCATGGCAGACTGCTGGGGTATGGAGTGGCCGACAAACACATGAAGCACTCTGAGGATGGAAGGAGAAAATGTTGAGAAATGGGGATGCATCCCCCCCCCCAAAAAAAAATATATAACATCTACAAATGTGTTGGTGAGATCCAATGGATTAGTGAACACTTACTGTGTACAGCTCATTCTCAGACTGGATGTTGTATGGAGCAGAGCTAACAATATGTTCTAGCAAAGACCAGAATGATATCTGTGAACAAGAAAAACACCAAATGTAATACTCAATCTATAATGATACTTAAAACCCTAATGTCATGGACAGACAGAAATAACCGGAATGAGCATCTGACACACTTATACAAGATTACATTTGAGTTTCTGAGATGATTAAAACCCAAACTCCACTATGGAAGTTTAGGATGTAGCATACATTTTAAGAAGCCGTTTTGATTAGTAATAACTTACTTTAAAAATAGGCATGTGTAAAGTTAGTGTAACACCAGTGAAGGTAACACTATAAACACCAGTGACTGTGACAAATCTGCAGACAAGATGCATAGCTAAAATGGCACCCATTGTAGCTTGAACCAAAATTCTTAAAATGTAAATAAAATCACTTAATCATATGATTTTATCAATTAAAATGTCCTTTCCCCTGACTATTAAACCACTGACACATCTTAAGGCCTTGCATGAAATGACCAAATTTCTAGAACGCACACCTACGATGTGCTTTAAAAAAAAAAAAAAAAATGGCCCTGCCTCCAATGAACATTTGACCCAGGAAAAAGTTGTAAGGGATGTTGAATTTAATTTCGTTTTTTTAATTAAAAAAAAAGGCTGCTAACATTAGTGATATGGAATTGAGGCAGCTATTCCCTGAAATGATTTTACATTAGTAATAGTTAAGTAGTCAACTAAATAAAAGCTAATTACTTCTGTATTATGACATTTAAAGAGAAACATTTTTACATTTAAAGATTTTTTTTTTCTCTAGACCTCAACTCATGACCCCAGAGATTAGCCAATTTAATGCTACTGATCCTGTTCTACAACATAAATAAAATTGTTTGTAATTTAACTTAACACTTCAATTTAAACAAAAAAAAACATTGTGTCAGTCAAACACTTCTTGTGGGACAGGAAAGCCACTTTTCGTAGAACGACCCAGTTAACGAGCTATAAAAACTAAACACATGGACAAACACATTTCATTCGAAGTAGCCCTAATTTGTGAAAACCTGCCAAAATAAACGTAAAAAATAAGAATAAGCGTAGGTTACTTACGGAATATTCACTCTAATAAAGTCCATCTGTAATTGGCTTGAAGAACAGAGAATAAACACACTGAATACCTTCGTAATATCACCTCCCAGTTGTTTCCATTCTAAACGTTGTTACAGTATCAACCCTTTCGACGGCTCAAGTGAATGTTCTCTCAAGACATCCAAGGGGTATTTAATGAGATCCTACTCGTGAGTCGCGCCCCCAGCAGTTGAGTCTTCACGTGAACCGTGTGGTTTAACCAATCAAATGTCCCCTGTCTCCACCTTCGTCAAACGGAGCTTCCTGTATGAATGAAGTGTGGCATGATCAAATTAATCTAATGTAGCAGACTGGTCTAATAGACTAGACGTAACATAATGGGCTAAATGTAAATCCGAGACAATCAAATAAAATATGTTATGTTTGGTATGGTTCCATAACGTGAACGTACATTACGTGTAACACGCATATTGAATCTAATGAAGGACAACTGCAGCATTTGAGCTATTTAGACATGTTGCAACTACTTACTACTTTTCACTACTTACTTAGTGTGTTAGCTAACCCTTCCCCTAACTCTAACATTAACCCTAACGTTAGACACCTAGTTAACGTTAGTCACAACAAATTGTAATTTGTAACATATTACATGAAATGGATGATGAACATCAACAAATATATAATAATATAATTGGACTACACACATATTTACATTTACTATGTTATGTCCATCCATGAGTCCAGGTTGCAGCTAGCAGGCAAAAATAAATGTCAGAAACAAGATCCCCTACATACCAGGGCATTCTTCTTCTTTGGGGTTTAACGGCAGTTGGCATCCAACATGTTGCATTACCACCCCCAACTGGACTATAATTTAAACTTTGACATACAAAACGGAAAAAAAGTCACACACAATAAAACATTTTTTTTTAAATAATACAAATAAAAAAATACAGTTCCAACTAACCCTAGACTCCAAATCCAAACCCTAGACTCCCTAAATCCACTACCCCATTCCACTACTTTGAACCTATATTTATTTAACCAGGTAGGCTAGTTGAGAACAAGTTCTCATTTACAACTGCGACTTGGCCAAGATAAAGCATAGCACTGTGAACAGACAACACATGGAGTAAACAATAAACAAGTCAATAACACAGTAGAAAAAAGAGAGTCTATATCCATTGTGTGCAAAAGGCATGAGGAGGTAGGCGAATAATTACAATTTAGCAGATTAACACTGGAGTGATAAATGATCAGATGAACATGTGCAAGTAGAGATACTGGTGTGCAAAAGAGCAGAAAAGTAAATAAATAAAAACAGTATGGGGATGCGGTAGGTAAATTGGGTGGGCTATTTACAGATGGACTATGTACAGCTGCAGCGATCAGTTAGCTGCTCAGATAGCAGATGTTTAAAGTTGGTGAGGGAAATAAAAGTCTCCAACTTCAGCAATTTTTGCAAATCGTTCCAGTCACAGGCAGCAGAGAACTGGAAGGAAAGGCGGCCAAATGAGGTGTTGGCTTTAGGGATGATCAGTGAGATACACCTGCTGGAGCGCGTGCTACGGGTGGGTGTTGCCATCGTGACCAGTGAACTGAGATAAGGCGGAGCTTTACCTAGTATGGACTTGTAGGTGACCTGGAGCAAGTGGGTCTGGTGACGAATATGTAGCGAGAGCCAGCCGACTAGAGCATACAGGTCGCAGTGGTGGGTGGTATAAGGTGCTTTAGTAACAAAACGGATGGCACTGTGATAAACTGCATCTAGTTTGCTGAGTAGAGTGTTGGAAGCTATTTTGTAGATGACATCGCCGAAGTCGAGGATCGGTAGGATAGTCAGTTTTACTAGGGTAAGTTTGGCTGCGTGAGTGTAGGAGGCTTTGTTGCAAAAAAGAAGGCCGACTCTAGATTTGATTTTGGATTGGAGATGTTTGATATGAGTCTGGAAGGAGAGTTTACAGTCTAACCAGACACCTAGGTACTTATAGATGTCTACATATTCTAGGTCGGAACCATCCAGGGTGGTGATGCTAGTCGGGCGTGCGGGTGCAGGCAGCGAACGGTTGAAAAGCATGCATTTGGTTTTACTAGCGTTTAAGAGCAGTTGGAGGCCACGGAAGGAGTGTTGTGGGGCATTGAAGCTTGTTTGGAGGTTAGATAGCACAGTGTCCAAGGAAGGGCCAGTAGTATACAGAATGGTGTCGTCTGCGTAGAGGTGGATCAGGGAATCGCCAGCAGCAAGAGCAACATCATTGATATATACAGAGAAAAGAGTCGGCCTGAGAATTGAACCCTGTGGTACCCCCATAGAGCCTGCCAGAGGACCGGACAACCTGCCCTCCGATTTGACACACTGAACTTTGTCTGCAAAGTAGTTGGTGAACCAGGCAAGGCAGTCATTAGAAAAACCGAGGCTACTGAGTCTGACGATAAGAATATGGTGGTTGACAGAGTCGAAAGTCTTGGCCAGGTCGTTGAAGACGGCTGCACTGTACTGTCTATCTGCTCCTGCACCATGCCAACGGCATGAGAGGACCGGACACCAACACTCAACACACCCTGTAACTCTTCTGAAGTCAAATCTCGTATACCCAAACACTTCTCTGCAGCTGCCTACATCTATTTTCTATGATTAAGTTCCATTTTTGCGGCACAGTTGATAACCATTGCTATGAACGCTAAGAAGCCAACCTTACTGAAGCATATATCACTCGTTGGCCTAGCCCTCTGTGCTAGCACAGATCTGCTAGTCACAGGGATCCTCTCTGGATCCCTCACCCTTGACCCATCCTCCTCCACTTTCATCCCTGCCTCAGCATACTACACCTTCTGCACTACTCTGACTCTGGCCACCTCAACCTGCCTCTCTTACACTGGACACTTCCAATCCCCAGCAACAAGGGCACCCCAACATTTCACCCACCAAGCAAGGATTTGTTTTTGGAGGTCAATGAGAAAGTGTCAAATTTGGTCAGCAAAAAAATGAATGGCTTATTTGCTATGTGAGGTTTACTTGATCTATTAGACGTTTCATAATGCTTAAATTGTTACGTGTGTACTGATAAAAGTAGGACACGTGATATCCCGGCAACTTTGAGAAAAAACACTTGTCTTGAGAAGGCTATGCATATTCATGGCATGAGGCTAGTAGCATAGCATCTTTCTCCATTTAATACAGGCGGTTGATGTCAACAATCCTCATCAAATATTCAAAAAAGGATTACAATGATTAGATGTATCCACCAATCCAAATAAAGGATAGTCGGGAGCTAGAGAGCCTGCCGTGCTGCTTTGTGAACAATGGCTCCCATTGTTCGGGCATAGAGACATGTACACTATATATACACAAAAGTATATGGAAACGCCTCAAATGAGTGGATTCGGCTATTTCAGCCACACCCATTGCTGACAGGTGTATAAAATCGAGCACGAAGCCATGCAATCTCCATTGACAAACATTGGCAGTTGAATGGCCTCACTGGAGAGCTCAGTGTAACGGCGTTCGTCTGTTGAAAGAGGAGCGGACCAAAATGCAGCATGGTTACTCATGTTCTTTAATGTAGAAACACAAAACAAACACAAAACAAACACAAAACAAACACAAAACAAACACAAAACAAACACAAAACAAACACAAAACAAACACAAAACAAACACAAAACAAACACAAAACAAACACAAAACAAACACAAAACAAACACAAAAACCTATACAGCCTATCTTGTGACAACAAACACAGAGACAGGAACAGTCACCCACGAAACACTCAAACAATATGGCTGACTAAATATGGCTCCCAATCAGAGACAACGATAATCACCTGCCTCTGATTGAGAACCAATTCAGACAGCCATAGACTTTGCTAGAGAACCCCACTAAACCACAAACCCAATACCTAACAAAACCCCAGGACAAAACACACCACATACAAAAACCCATGCCACACCCTGGCCTGACCAAATAAATGAAGATAAACACAAAATACCTCGACCAGGGCGTGACACAGAGACTTTCAACGTGGCACCATCATAGGATGCCTCTTTTCCAACAAGTAAGTTAGTCAAATTTCTGCCTTACTAGAACTGTCCCGGTGAACTGTAAGTTCTGTTTTTGTGAAGTGGAAACATCTAGCAGCAACAATGGCACAGCCGCAAAGTGGTAGGCCACACAAGCTCCTAGAACGGGACTGCCGAGTGCTGAAGTGCATAGCGTGTAAAATCTCTTGTCCTTGGTTGCAACACTCACTATCGAGTTCCAAACTGCTTCTGGAAGCAACATCAGCACAATAACTGTTTGTCGGGAACTTCATGAAAGGGTTTTCCATGGCCGAGCAGCCTAGGATTATCATGCGCAATGCCAATCTTCAGCTGGAGTGGTGTAAAGCTTGCTGCCATTGAACTCTGGAGCAGTGGAAATGTGTTCTCTGGAGTGATGAATAACGCTTCACCAGATGCCAGAAGAACGCTACCTGCCCGAAAACATAGTGCCAACTGTAAAATTTGGTGGGGGAGGAACCATGGTCTGGGGCTGTTTTTCATGGTTCGGACTAGGCCTCTTAGTTCCAGTGAAGAGAAATCTTAACGCTACAGCATGCAATGACATTCAAGATGATTTTGTGCTTTCAACCTCGTGGCCCTTCCCTGCTTCAGCATGACAATGCCCCCGTGCACAAAGCAAGGTCCAGACAAAAATGATTTGTCGAGATCGGGGTGGGAGAACATTACTGGCCTGCATAGCACCCTGACCTCAACCCCATCGAACACCTTTGGGATGAATTGGAACGTGACAGCAAGCCAGGCCTAATTGCCCAACATCAGTGCCCGACTTCACTAATGCTCTTGTAGCTGAATGGAAGCAAGTGCACTATTTGGGGTGTTTTTACTATCTCCCTACATCATTCTGATTGATGAGAGTGTGTTTCAGACATAACTATTCCACTATAGCTAATATTTTTTATCATATATTATAAACGTTAGTAATATATTTTTCTTCTACTGTATATATGTCATACATTACTGTTCCTTCATACTGCTGTGTAAACTCGCCTCGGTTTCCAGAGCAAATAAACTGTCTTGAATACAAGGCATATCTACTTATTTGCTATATTGACAGACTAATCTGTTTTATTAAAGCATGTTTATTTGCCAACAAATTAAAGTTTAAATGAAACACCAGCTTTCTGTGTCACACTCTGACCATGATTTGCGTTGTTTGTTTCTATGTTTTGTTTGGTCAGGGTGTGATATGAGTGGGCATTCTATGTTGTATGTCTAGTTTGTCTATTTCTATGTGTTTTGGCCTGATATGGTTCTCAATCAGAGGCAGGTGTTTGTCGTTGTCTCTGATTGGAACCATATTTAGGTAGCCTGTTTTGTATTGTGGTTTGTGGGTTATTGTCTATGTGATGTTGCATGTTAGCACTTGTGGGGGGGGGTATAGTGGTCACGGTTGTATGGTTAGTTTGTTTAGTGTACTTTGTGTTTTTCTGTCTTTTCATTAAATCATACATTCACACCATGCTGTGCTTTGGTCTCCTCAATACGACGATTGTGACACCCTGCATGATTTGTTTTAGAAGTAAGATTGAAGCTATTTTATCCAAATACATTTCATGAATATCAGAATGAATTGATCCAGAAGTTGAAGTCAACACTTTATTGGTTTCTGATGCACCTGGAATCAGTCACTTCTCAGTACACTTGTAAAATAGATGATATAAAACACCACAATATACATATGTACAACAGCTAGCAAAATCTAATCGCCCAACATCAGAGCCCAACTTCACCAATGCTCTTGTAGCTGAATGGAAGAAAGTGCCCTCAGCAATGTTCCAACATCTAGTGGAAAGCCGTCACAGATGAGTGGAGGCTGTTATAGCAGCAAAGGGGGGGACCAACTCCATATTAATGCCCATGATTTTGGAAAGAGATGTTTCTGTACAGCACTTTGTGACATTCGCTGATGTAAAAAGGGATTTACAAATCAATTTGATTGAAATTTGATTGATGTTCGACGAGCAGGTGTCCACATACATTTGGTCATGTAGTGTATCTTGTCAGTATATCCATCTTTGTCTAGTATGTTCCAAATACCCAACAACCAGATGTTCCAGTTTTCAGGGAACATGGGAGCAGCTATATGGACACGCCTGGTTCCCAAATTGATGACGTATGTTGCGCAACTGAGACTTGAGTGGAGATTAATGGATTCGGTTCAGTCAGTTGTCCTGATAAGCCATGCTCTTCCCAGCTAGCTAGTTTATGCTGGCTAGCTGGCAACAACAGCAGCATAGCTCTGGTTAATTAACGGGATACTTCACCGCTAGACATTATTTGGGGTGTTTTTCCTATCTCCCTACATAATTCTGATTGATGAGAGGGTGTTTCAGACATAACTATTCCACTATAGCTAATATTTTTTATCATATATTATAAACGTTAGTAATATATTTTTCTTCTACTGTATATATGTCATACATTACTGTTCCTTCATACTGCTGTGTAAACTCGCCTCGGTTTCCGGAGCAAATAAACTGTCTTGAATACAAGGCATATCTACTTATTTGCTATATTGACAGACTAATCTGTTTTATTAAAACATGTTTATTTGCCAACAAATTAAAGTTTAAATGATACACTTGTCTTGTCCAGAGACTTGTCCAGAAGCCACCCCTGCATTGTCTTGGCTGTGTGCTTAGGATTGTTGTCCTGTTGGAAGGTGAACCTTCTCCCCAGTCTCCCCAGAGGTTCTGAGCAGGTTTTCATCAGATCTCTCTGTACTTTGCTCCGTTCATCTTTCCCTCGATCCTGACTAGTCTCTCAGTCACTTCCACTGAAAAACATCCCCACAACATGATGCTGCCACCACCGTGCTTCACCAAAGGGATGGTGCCAGGTTTCCTCCAGACGTAATGCTCTGCATTCAGGCCAAAGAGTTTAATCTTGGTTTCATCAGACCAGAGAATCTTGTTTCTCATGGTCTGAGAGTCTTTCGGTGCCTTTTGGCAATCTCCAAATAGGCTGTCATGTGCCTTTTACTGAGGAGTGACTTCCGTCTGGCCCCTCTACCATAAAGGCCTGATTGGTGGAGTGCTGCAGAGATGGTTGTCCCATCTCCACAGAAGAACTCCAGAGCTTCTTGGTCACCTCCCTTCTCCCAAGGCCCTTCTCCCCCAATTGCTCAGTTTGGCCGGGCGGCCAGCTCTAGGAAGTATTGGTAGTTCCTAACTTCTTCTGTTTAAGAATGATTGAGGCCATTGTGTCCTTGGGGACCTTCAATGCTGCAGGCATTTTTTGGTACCCTTCTCCAGATCTGTGCCTCGACACTATCCTGTCTTTGAGCTCTACGGACAATTCCTTTGACCTCATGGCTTGGTTTTTACTTTGACATGCACTATCAACTGTGAAACCTTATATAGACAGGTGTGTGCCTTCCAAATAATGTCCAATCAATTTAATTTACCACAGGTGGACTTCAATCAAGTTGTAGAAACATCTCAAGGATGATGAATGGAAACAGGATGCACCTGAACTTAATTTCAAGTCTCATAGCAAAGAGTCTCAATACTTATGAGGTATTTCTGTTTTTTATATGTAATACATTGGCAAACATTTCTAAAAAACTGTTTTCCCTTCATCATTATGGAGTATTGTGTGTAGATTGCTGAGGATTTTTTTATAAAAAAAAAAAAACAATTTTAGAATAAGGCTGTAATGTAACAAAATGTGGAAAAGGTGAATGAGTCTGAATACTTTCCGAAGGCACTGTTCATCCAGGGTGACTTCTAGGATAGATATGTAGTTATTTATGACAGTTAAACTAGTCATGTAAAACCTGATGCTTATTAAGAGCTTAACGTTTCTAACAGGGCTTTTTGGTGTGTCTGGGCAAGATCTTTGAGGGAGTTGATTGGTTGCATTCAGATTAAACTGGACCTTTTATTTTTAACCTTACCTCAGCTGACCTCTCACCCCCAGACATAGAAGCACAGCTGCACTGAAGGTCTCAACGGAGTGACTGGCTGATGCATGCATGTCTACTGCATGGACACTTTCACTGGTGAGCTCACACCTAGTCTATGAGTAAGGTTAGTCTGTCAATCTGTCTATATTATTTATGTTTATCCATCTGTCTGCTGATCTTCCTACTTGTCTGCCTATGTGCTAGACTCTGAGCCTAATATGCCCTGGGAAAAATTGGTTCTTGTTCTAGGCTAAAACAATTATTTTCTCTCCCAATACAGTATGTTTCAATGATGACGAATAGCTGGGAAGAATAGGAGAAAAGTAGTCTTATCCCACGTATATCCCTAGATAGATTACTCCGTCTCTGAATATCAGAACTGGTCATTGATTTTTGTTTTTTACATGTATAAATTAACTGTAAATTGCACTGTGATCCAAGAGACTCTTCCCAGAACAAAGCATTGCTGGGTTATTATATTTAATAGACACAGACATTAGAGGAGACAGCTGAACCTTTCACCTTCAACCTGCACCAACAAAGCTATACAAAATTAAACTAGGGGCATAAATAATCTCACTAAAGGCTGATAGAGTATCTGCTCTCTGATATCTCAACCTTCAATAGAGAAGATTGACAGTGGCACGTGATACCAGAGGTGATACCAGATGTGATACTAGAAGTGCCAGATTTATAAAGACAAAGAAAATTCTTAGGCGACCATATCTGAAAGTCTGGAACGGATGTTCCGGGTCAATTAGCTGGGCACTGGGGATTTACTGCAAATCATGGATAAGGGGAAGATTATTGAGCATTACAAACAAGTTGACTATTTACAGGATGTAGATGCTTGCTAACAGATGGCACCACAGGTCCCAGAGTGGTGTGGCAAACTGAACATTCTGGGGCAGTTGTTTTTCCTGATCTGGTAACCTAACCAGGTAAAACCTTGGACCTTATACTCTATGATGTGATAAATCTGTTGTAAAAAGTTTGAATATGGGCTATGATGGGACCAGAGTTTTTCTAATCAGGTCACATTGTTAAAAAAAACTCCTGGCCTTGAGGAGGATGAAAACCCTGTAAAACTGCAGCAAACTTGTACTTGTTCTTATGAATGATATTTTAAAGAAGGGGACTAGGTGGGTTTCCTATAGACAGAGAAAGCAACATGATTGGACAATACAACTCACAACGCTGAGCTTGCTTTATGCAGTTTTACATCGTGTAGTCCTGCCCTATGCAACTGTAGGCCTAATTAAACATGAGTCTATTGACACACAGATGCATCAATCTAAGTAACATAATGCAAAAATCCCCATCAAAATCCATCAAATTAAGCTAGAGCTTTTGTTTTCATGGGCTGCGTCTCAATGTATCACATCTGCCTATGGCAGACTTCCGCATCTGCGGTGGAATGTGGCCGAGCTACAGCGGTGTTTTTCACTTTTGTTTAGCTTCCGAATCTCCCCACTGTGGAAAGGGGAGATAATCATGGGCACAGTAGTGTTATCCATTTTGCTCTACAACCCCCACAAGTGTCACGTGACTCGTCTGAAGGTAACTGGTACCGTTTGAAAAAAAATGAATGGAAGTATGGAGGTAGTTTTGTGCCTGCCCCAAAACGGTTAAATATGTCTTAAAAATTGACACTACCAGTCAAAAGTTTGGACACACCTACTCATTCCAGGGCCAAATAAACAAATGTTTTTAAAAAGCAGCATGAGGGAAGACATTATAAACACAACTTCTTTGTTTCTATAAAAATAATTGGAAGTGCTATAGACACAAATGAGATTTATGTTGTCTAGCCAGCAAAAACTACATTCCCTAATCATGATGTAGCCATGAATCACTTTGTTCCCGCCTACGCCCGTGAAACGGACTGCAGTGCTTAAAGTCAGACATAATGTACCAGTCAAAAGTTGGGACACACCTACTCATTCAAGGATTTCTCTTTATTTATACTATTTTCTACATTGTAGAATAATAGTGAAGACACATATGGAATCATGTAGTAACCAGAAAAGTGTTAAACAAATCAAAATATGTTTTAGATTCTTCAAAGTAGCCACCCTTTGCCTTGATGACAGGTTTGCACACTTTTGGCATTCTCTCAACCAGCTTCATGAGGTAGTCACCTGGAATGCATTTAAATTAACAGGTGTGCCTTGTTAAAAGTTAGTTTGTGGAATTTATTTCCTTCTTAATGTGTTTGAGCCAATCAGTTGTGTTGTGACAAAGTAGGGGTGATGTACAGAAGAAAGCCCTATTTGGTAAGAGACCATGTCCATATTATGGCAAGAACAGCTCAAATAACCAGAGAAACGACAGTCCATCATTACTTTAAGACATGGAGGTCAGTCAATGCGGAAAATGTTAAGAACTTTGAAAGTTTCATGAAGTGCAGTCACAAAAATCATCAACCACTATGATGAAACTGGCTCTCATGGGGACCGCCACAGTTACCTCTGCAACAGAGGGTCAAGAAACACCAGCAATGGACATTAGACCAGTGGAAATCTGTCCTTTGGTCTGATAAGTCCAAATTTTAGACTTTTGGTTCAAACCGCTGTGTCTTTGAGACGCAGAGTAGGTGAATGGATGATCTCTGCATGTGTGGTTCTCACCGTGAAGCATGGAGGAGGAGGTGTGATATTGTGTGGGGTGCTAGATGGGTCCTAAAATCCTAAATCCAATAGCTAAATGATCCATGATCTGACCATTTTAAAACAATTCCATATGTCAGCTTAGAAACCAATACAGCATGTCAGATAGCAAATGTTTAGGTGTAAGGGCTGCAAAAAAAATTTGTAATAGTTTTTGCTTGTGTCTGTCAGGAGTAATGTGCTATCATGTTTGCTAAATAAATACAGAGAGGAAGTGTAAAGTGCACCTTGAGATTTGTGCAGGCCCGCGTGACCTGCTATTTCAGTGAATTATATTGGTCAAGACCAATGATGAATATAAACCCTGGATTGATGATGCTGTGTATTGGCCAGTGAAATGCTTTAACGCTACTGGTTGGCCATGTTGGCAGGCCCCAGAAGAAGCAATCCTCCATGGCAAAGTTTCCTAAACTTGGTCCTGGGGCCCCACCTGGGTGCACATTTTGGTTTTTGCCCTAGCACTACACAGCTAATTCAAATAACCAACTCATCGTCAAGATTTGATTATAAGAATCAGCTATCTAGTGCTAGAGCAACAACCAAAACGTGCACCCAGGGGGGGGGCCCCCTAGACCGAGTTTCACACGGAAACCGTGTTTCATAGGAATTAATGGAATTCTACAGTATTTAAAATAAATGTTATAAGGATAAAATGACATTAATTGAATTGTTTTTGTTGTTGTAGTGGGGACGGTAACATTAGAACTTCCAAAATACATGTTTTAAATGTTCTATTTTTATGTTTAGCTCACACAATATCACTTAAAAGTATGCATTAAGGAGTCTGTAATAGAATAAACGTGGCAAAAACAAATGTATACTTTAATAAATGCATTTCTACAGCTTCCAAAATATGTTTTACAACGGTGGAGGAGTGCCAAGATGGAAGCATGGTGGCTTCAAAACAGAGCCCCCTGTAAGTCATCTATTGCATATATAAATCATTGGTTAAGAAAGCAAAGAGCCTGCAGCAGCATTCCGATGTGAAGGACAGAGAAATTGTGTGCAATTAGACAAATCATGACAAAATTGGTACAATAAAAAACATAACTCTGTCCCTCTTTTTAACGCATTGCGTCTATATATTTGATTAAACTAAATCAAAGTGGTGTGGCGCCTGATTGAAAAGTGCTGTGGCAAATGTTGCCTCGCCAAACGTTTTCCGGTGCCCCTGTTTGCTAATATGATTGACTACATTGTTAGGGGGGTGCCTCTAAACACCCCAGCAATAAAACACCCTGGGTTTGTTATTAAAGAGAAGTGAAAAAAGAAAACGTACCAATATTAACCACAGAAGAGTGAATATGACTCATGATCATAATGGGAGTCCAGGTAGGCCTACTGGCAAAATCAGTGATCAATAGAGAACTTGGGAGGACCTGAATAAAGGGAATGTGACATTTGCCCTGATGAGCCCACATGGTTCTTTCAGTAAATTAGAATTCTCAGATAACAGAATGGACTGTGTCTCTTGAGCCAAATCGATGTTCCACATTTGGTCAAGTAATCCCCATTGATTCACTTTAACCGGCAAATGCAATTGATTACAAGGCAGTTTTACACTTGAAAATTATTGATTTCTGAGAGCCCATACAACCCTCCACCTCCCTACCACCAGCAGCTATAATAACCTCATAAGGCCCGTCATTGGAACTCCTTTCTCCCAGCAGGGTGTCGATGCCAGCAGCCCCGCATTGGGCTACCTGCCATCATATCATCTGGCTCCGAGGATCTTCCCTCGGAGACGAGGCCATTGCCTAAACTATTTAATAAAATGTCATATTGTATTCTGTCTCTGCTGTCCATTCAGTTAAGCTCGTACTAGATTGGACTAAATTACCGACAGAGTGTAAATGTCTGTGTGTGTGTGTGTGTGTGTGTCCGTGTGCATGTGTGAGTCATGAGTGTGTGTCTGCATGTGAAAATCACCTCCCAGTTCTTTCCATTCAAAATATTGTTACGGTATCGATCACACCTTTCGACGCTCAATGTGAATGATTTCTCTCACAAGACATTTAAGTGCTATTTTAATGAGATGCTACTCGTACCACTAGCTTTTGATTCTTCATGTGATCCGTGTCGCATTTAACCAATCAAATCTTTCCAGTCTCCACCCTGGCCAATCAGAGCAGCTAGGTGTGACATGTCATGTCATTAATCAATACCATTACACACCCTCTGTTGTGAGCCAATACATTTAAAAAAAAAAGCAGCATTAGGGAAGACATTATAAACACAACTTCTTTGTTTCTATAAAAACAATTGGAAGTGCTATAGACACAAATGAGATTTATGTTGTCTAGCCAGCAAAAACTGCATTCCCTAATCTTGATGTAGCCATGAATCACTTTGTTCCCGCCTACGCCCGTGAAACGGACTGCAGTGCTTAAAGTCAGACATAATGTACCAGTCAAAAGTTGGGACACACCTACTCATTCAAGGCTTTCTCTTTATTTTTACTATTTTCTATATTGTAGAATAATAGTGAAGACATCAAAACTATGAAATAACACATATGGAATCAAGTAGTAACCAAAAAAGTGTTAAATCAAAACATATGTTTCATTTGAGATTCTTCAAAGTAGCCACCCTTTGCCTTTATGACAGCTTTGCACACTTTTGGCATTCTCTCAACCAGATTCATGAGGTAGTCACCTGGAATGCATTTCAATTAACAGGTGTGCCTTGTTAAAAGTTAATTAATGCGTTTGAGTCAATCGGTTGTGTTGTGACAAGGTACGGGTGGTATACAAAAGAAAGCCCTATTTGGTAAAAGACAAAGTCCATATTATGGCAAGAACAGCTAAAATAACCAAAGAGAAACGACAGTACATCCTTACTTTAAAACCTGAAGGTCAGTCAATGCAGAACATTTCAAGAACTTTTAAAGTTTCTTCAAGTGCAGTCGCAAAAACCATGAAGCGCTATGATGAAACTGGCTCTCATGATGACTGCCGCAGGAAAGGAAGACCCAGAGTTACCTCTGCTGCATAGGAGAAGTTCATTAGAATTACCAGCCTCAGATATTGCAGCCCAAATAAATGCTTCACAGAGTTCAAGTAACAGACACATCTCAACATCAACTGTTCAGAGGAGACTGTGTGAATCAGGACTTCATGGTCCAATTTCTGCAAAGAAACCACTACTAAAGGACACCAATAATAAGAAGAGACTTGCTTGGGTCAAGAAACACGAGCAATTGGTCCATTGGTCTGATGAGTCCAAATGTGAGGTTTTGGTTAAAACCTTTGTGAGACGTCTCTTTGTGAGACGTAGAGTAGTTGAACGGATGATCTCCCCATGTGTGGTTCCCACCGTGCAACATGGAGGAGGAGGTGTGATGGGGTGGGGGTGCTTTGCTGGTGACACTGTCTGTGATTTATTTAGAGTTCAAGGTACACTTAACCAACATGGCTACCACAGCATTTTGCAGTGATACGCCATACCATCTGGTTTGCACTTAGTGGGACTATGACCCAACACACCTCCAAGCTGTCTAAGGGCTATTTGACCAAGAAGGAGAGTGATGGGGTGCTGCATCAGATGACCTGGCCTCCACAATCACCCACCTCAGCCCATTTGAGATGGCTTGGGATGAGTTGGACCGAGTGAAGGAAAAGCAACCAACAGTGCTCAGCATATGTGGGAACTCCTTCAAGACTGTTGGAAAAGCATTCCAGGTGAAGCTGGTTGAGAGAATGCCAAGAGTGTCCAAAGCTGTCATCAAGTCAAAGGTTGGCTTCTTTGAAGAATATAATAAATAAAATACATTTGGATTAGTTTAATACATTTTTCTTTAATACATGATTCAATATGTGTAATTTCCTAGTTTTGAAGACTTAACTATTGTTATACAATGTAGAAAATAGTAAAAAACAAAGAAAAACCCTTGAATGAGTAGGTGTGTCCAAACCTTTGACTGGTACTGTGCATTACAGATACATTATAAAGTAATCCTGTACACAGCGTACACATAAATACAAAGGATTAGTCTAATCCTCTCACTTGGAATGGCTGGAATTCAATTGAATCAGCCATAGTAATGTTTACAGTGTGTTTGTTTACAAACTACTACATTTTTACTGTTGCCCACACCCATGTTGCCACTTGCAAGCACATCCTCAAGACAGAGGTAGAGGGACAGACCCATCTATTGACCCAGTCTACCAAGAGATCAGTCTGGGTCATGTGACTGCATGGCTCTGGTTATAGGGTTGTCTACAAGGGTAAGCCCCACAGAAATGACCCAGGCTGAACTGTCTTACACAACATAAGATATAATATTATTGAACCGGGCACATTGTCATTAGGAATTCATTGTCAAAGTGAAATCAAACACTGCATTCAGGTTCAGACAAGGATGCATCAGCTTTTGTGCTGTAGGGCATGTGTTATTAAAAATGGCATTGCCATTTAAACATGATACAATAAAAACAAATGTTTGTGTGAATGATGCCAATTAAGACAATTATACTTCCAGGGTGTCTCCTATGATACAGATGGAGTTATTTATGCCAGTTAAAAACAAGTTATGTTGCTAATTGAAAGCGTAAAGGTTTTTCACAGGGCTGTTGGGCGTGTCTGGGAAAGGTATGTTGCATAGATTTTTTTGCAATCAGATTAAATGGGATCTTTTATTTCAACCTTTATTTTCTCCCCACAGCCATAGGAGTCTTTCAATAGCTGTTCTAAAGGTCTTGGTGAAGTGACATCATTGGCTGATGCAATGCATGTCTACTGCATGGCCACTTTCACTGGTAAACTCACACAGTAGTCAATGAGTAAGGTTAGTTTGTCAATCTGTCTATAATTTGTATGTTTATTCATCTGTCTGCCGATCCTCCTAGTTGTCTGTCTGCATGCCAGCCTCTGAGCCTCATTTGTCCAGGGGAAAGCTGGTTATTGTTCCAGGCGAAAAACTGTTTTTCTTTTTTTTCTCTCCCAATACAGTACGTGGTTCAAAGATGACGGATAGCTGGCAAGAATAGGAGGAAAGTAGGCGTATCCCTAGTATCTCCCTAGATAGTTTACTCCATCTCTGAATATCAGAACTGGTCATTGATATTTGTTTTTTGCATGTATAAATTAACTGTAAATTGCACTCGGATCAAAAAGACTCTTCCCAGGACAAAGCATTGCTGGGTCATTTTATTCAATAGACACCGACAGTAGAGGAGACAGCTGAACCTTTCACCTTCAACCTGAATCAAACGAGTCACACACACAAAGTTACATTGGGGGCATAAATAATCTCACTAAAGGCTGATAGAGTATCTGCTCTCTGATATCTCAACCTTCAATAGAGAAGTGGAATAGTGCATCAAGATGGACAGTGGCAGGTGATACCAGAGGTGATACCAGAGGTGATACCAGGCGTGACCCTAGAGGTGCCAGATTCATCACACAGTTCAAAATAACAAAGAAAATACATGTCCTTAAACAACCATCCCTGAAAGTCTGGAGCTGATGTTCAGGTTTCAATTAGCTGTAAATCAGAGATAAGTGAAATATTATTGAGCAATACAAACAAATAAACCAATATGATCAAAACAGAAGAGCAGGTACAGTAATTGCAGTCAGTGGTCAAAAGAGAAATTAGGAGGACCTGAATAAAGGGAATGTGACATTGGCCCTGGTGAGCTCACATGGTTCTTTCAGTAAATTAGAATTCTCAGATAACAGAATGTATCTCTTGAGCCAAAGCGATGTTCCAAATTTGGTCAAGTAATCCCCATTGATATACTTTAACCGGCAAATGCAATTGATTACAAGGCGGTTTTATATTTGAAAATCATTGATTTCTGTGAGCCCATATACTAAATTACCACTTAACGATAGAGTGTAAATGTGCATGTGTGTGTTCGTGTGTGTGGGTGTGAGTCATTAGTGTGTGTGTGTGTGTGTGTGTGTGTGTGTGTGTGTGTGTGTGTGTGTGTGTGTGTGTGTAGGGATACTATCTGCAGTTTTAAATTGAACATTCATCATCTCAATCAAGGTCCATGGATGGTGTTTCTTTGTTGTTGTTTTTTTTAGTGTATATCCATTATGCTTTTCATTTCCTGTTACAAAATGATGTGATTTTGCGGTACGACTCTCAGCAAGTTGTATTATGGGGGATATTATGTACAGAGTGGGGTCTACGCTTAGGAGGATTTACCGAAATCTCAATGATTTTTTGTTTGTTTAAGTGTAATTTAATGTAGCTCCACTTGATGGCGCTGAAGCATTAGCTTTGACTATCCTGATAGCAAATGGGATATCTTGTAAACTGCCAAGCAGTGGAGTTGGTTCCGTGATGCAGTGTGCACACAAGAAAAAGCATATAACAAATGTTACCTTTCAAAAAAGGAGAGCTTAAATCACTGGACCACTGCCCATGTCTGTATCATGTTCCATCTGGCATCAGACAGACAGAAAGATAGAAGCCTTTAAAATATTTGCAGTAAAAATTCACCCTTTTACCCTGCCCTGAAAGAAAACCAGCATAGGACCATGTTGCCAAGCACTGGACCTAAACCTCTCCATCCTGGCTAGAGAGAGAGTCACTGCTCAGTGTGTGGATTAACACAGCAACCAAGTGCATTTGTCTGTCAGTGTCACTCACTCTCCTCACTCACTGACCATAACCTTCACATTTCCTGTAGCTATATGCACACATTCATTCTCTCAGAAATCAACTAGGCAATATGTTGTTTACTTACTGGCACTCTCTTCCAAAACTCAGTGCCAAGATCCACTGGTTGCCTCCCATCTCATAAATGAATGATACAGATTCTGGAATGACTCACAGTTAGCAGCACCTTCATCCTGTTAAAACCAAGCCTAATAAACACCATGAAAAGATGCTGGAGCAGAGACAGCTGACTGAGCTCCATGTGACCAAATGACCTTGCCTGGGAATCGTTGACTTCAGGATCAGCTTGAGGAAATTAGGAAATTAGGAAATAAAATACCGTCCTCCCCAATTAAGTTGCCACCAACCTCCTGTGACTGGTTTCATCCCACAATATAACCATTGAGGGGATTTCGATTAAGCTGGCTTGGGCGCCTGGGTGGGAGGACTTTACACTGGGTGAAAAATGATGGCGTTTGTTTTGGAACCAGGCTACGAACCGGGCCGGCCTCCCCCATGTAATGAGTAGCATTCTGTGTTTTCACATTCAAAAGTGATTGCTTTTGATAAAAATGCTTTATCTACATCCCCAATTAAACCTTGTTTGAAAATTAGAACATATTTTATGGAAAAGTATGTTTCTGAATGATGCTTCATGCTGACTGAAAACCCCAAATACTTATAGTAAGTTGAATTCAAAGTCAATGAAAAGTAATTATTACTTCAAATGTTTAAGCTTTGCCACTCTAGTTGTAATGCACTTTACTTTAATTATTGTCATGTTTATTTTTGCTATTTTATTGGGTATCTTGAAAGGCATGAATAAAATGTATTATTATTATTATTATGAAATCCAATATGTCCACCAGCTGATATTTCAGAAATCCCCATAGAAATAATTAGAGGATGCCCCATTATATATGTCCCATTGTGTCATCTGTGAGCGCATTGGCAGCGCCATTGAGGCCATCCCCATTTTGAAGTAGTACATTTTCTTCTTCTTCTACTTCTATGAGTTGGTAAACAAACTAAAAGGGTGCATAATCCCACCTGGAGTGTGTTGTTTGTACAGGTATAAAGCCAAGGTTGACTGATCCCTCCTTATGACACGGATGGAATTATGTCATCCTCGACCCATAGGAATGCCCACCCAAAATGGTGTAAGTCCTTAATGGCGCTGCCCATACTAAAATGGTATTTTGGGCACAAGAGTCCTCTATCTATCTCTATGGAAATCCCAGCACTAGGGCAACTGGACCATAGAGGGGATTTGATTAAGTTGGCCCGTGTTGAACAGGACTATTGTCTGTCACATGACCAGGTGAAGCCGGTGAGAGAGGTGCGCCCTGCTCAAATCGAACAGTAATTTGAGGGTTTAACTGTGTAATGCTGTCATGTTGTATGCCTACATAGGCTGCTGGTAGGGTACTACTGTACTTGACTGAAATGAGACATTGGATTCAAATAGTGTGAGTATTATACTGTAGCAATCCTTGCTCTATGCCACACTATAATTCCCACCAAGTGGGTTAACCCTATTGGCGCAATGCGTAGGGTGTTTGCTATTAATGCCAGGAAGGCCCGGCTCCAGATGACATGCCAGAGGCTGCATTTTAAATCCATGGGGAGGCACAACTAGTATTGCTTTAGAGCCCTAATAAAATAAGGTAGATTTGTCCTACTGCTGTTCAAATGTGAAGAAACTGGATTTGAAATGTAGGCTGTAAGAGTGGTATAACTTATGTATATATATATTGAACAAAAATATAAACTTAAAATGTAAAGTGTTGGTCCTATGTTTCATGAGCTTAAATAAAACGATCCAAGAAAGTTTCCATACACACAAAAAGCTTATTTCTCTCAAATTATGTGAATAGATTTGTTTACATCCCTGTTAGTGAGTATTTCTCCTTTGCCAAGATATTCCATCCACCTTACAGGTGTGGCATATCAAGAAGCTGATTAAACAGCATGATCATTACACAGGTGCACCTTGTGCTGGGGGCAATAAAAGGCCACTCTAAAATGTGCAATGCCACAATGCCACAGATGTTATTTATTTTGTTTATTTCATCCTTATTTAACCAGGTAGGCCAGTTGAGAACAAGTTCTCATTTACAACTGCGACCGGGCCAAGATAAAGCAAAGCAGTGCGACAAAAACAACAACACAGAGTTACACATAAACAAATGTACAGTCAATAATACAAAAGAAAAGAAAAATAGAAAAACCTTGTACAGTGTGTGCAAATGTAGAAGAGTAGGCAATAAATAGGGTCTAGAGGTGAAAATAAATACAATTTAGCATTAATACTGGAGTGATAGATGTGCAGATGATGTGCAAGTAGAGATACTGGGGTGCAAAAGAGCAAGAGGGTAAGTAATAATATGGGGATGAGATGTGCTATTTACCGATTGGCTGTGTACAGTGATCGGTAAGCTGCTCTGACAGTTGATGCTTAAAGTTAGAGAGAGAGATATAAGATTCCAGCTTCAGAGATTTTTGCAATTCGTTCCAGTCACTGGCAGCAGAGAACTGGAAGGAAATGCGGATAAAGTAAGTGTGGGCTTTGGGGATGACCAGTGCAATATACAGGTGAAGTCTGAAGTTTACATACACTTAGGATGGAGTCATTAAAACTTGTTTTGCAACCACTCCACAAATTTCTTGTTAACAAACTATAGTTTTGGTAAGTCAGTTGGGACATCAACTTTGTGCATGACACAAGTCATTTTTCTTCCCAACAATTGTTTACAGACATATTATTTGACTTATAATTCACTGTATCACAATTCCAGTGGGTCAGAAGTTTAGATATACTAAGTTGACTGTGCCTTTTAACAGCTTGGAAACTTCCAGAAAATGATGTCATGGCTTTAGAAGCTTCTCATAGGCTAAATTACATAATTTGAGTCAATTGGAGGTGTACCTGTGGATGTATTTCAAGGCCTACCTTTAAATTCAGTGCCTCTTTGCTTGACATCATGGGAAAATCAAAAGAAATTAGCTAAGACCTCAGAAGAAAAAGTAACCTCCACAAGTCTGGTTCATCCTTGGGAGCAATTTCCAAACGCCTGAAGGTACCACGTTCATCTGTACAAACAATAGTATGCAAGTATAAACACCATGGGACCACACAGCCGACATACCGCTCAGGAAGGAGACGCGTTCTGTTTCCTAGAGATGAGCGTACTCTGGTGCGAAATGTGCAAATCAATCCCAGAACAACAGCAAAAGACCTTGTGAAGATGTTGGAAGAAATTGGTACAAAAGTATCTATGTCCACAGTAAAACAAGTCCAATATTGACATAACCTGAAAGGCCGCTCAGCAAGGCAGAAGCCACTGCTCCAAAACCGCCATAAAAAAGCCAGATTACGGTTTGCAACTGCACATGGGGACAAAGATCGTACTTTTTGGAGAAATGTCCTCTGGTCTGATGAAACCAAATTAAACTGATTAAACTGTTTTGCCATAATGACCATCGTTATGTTTGGAGGAAAAATGGGGAGGCTTGCAAGCCGAAGAACACCATCCCAACCGTGAAGCACGAGGGTGGCAGCATCATATTGTGGGGGTGCTTTGCTGCAGGAGGGACTGGTGCACTTTACAAAATAGATGGCATCATGAGTTAGGAAAATTATGTGGATATACTGAAGCAAGATCTCAAGACATCAGTCAGGAAGTTAAAGCTTGGTCACAAATGGGTCATCCAAATAGACAAAGACCCCAAGCATACTTCCAAAGATGTGGCAAAATGGCTTAAGGACAACAAAGTCAAAGTATTGGAGTTGCCATCACAAAGCCCTGACCTTAATCCTATAGAAAATGTGTGGGCAGAACTGAAAAAGCATGTGGGAGCAAGGAGGCCTACAAACCTGACTCTGTTACACCAGCTCTGTCAGGAGTAATGGGCCAAAATTCACCCAACTTATTGTGGGAAGCTTGTGGAAAGCTTCCCAAAACGTTTGACCCAAGTTAAACAATTTAAAGGCAATGCTACCAAATACTAATTGAGTGTATGTAAACCTCTGAGCCACTGGGAATGTGATAAAATAAATAAAGCTGAAATAATAGTTATTTATACTATTATTCTGACATGTCACATTCTTAAAATAAAGTGGTGACCCTAACTGACCTAAGACAGGACATTTTTACTAGGATTAATTGTCAGGAATTGTGAAAAACTGACTTCAACTTCAACCTGCTGTAGCTAGTGCTATGGGTGGGTGTTGCTATGGTGACTAGTGAGCTGAGAGAAGGCGGGGCTTTACCTAGCCATGACTTATAGATGACCTGGAGCCAGTGGGTTTGGCGACGGATATGTAATGAGGGCCAGCCAACGAGAGCATACAGGTCGCAGTGGTGGGTAGTATATGGGGCTTTGGTGATAAAACTAATGGCACTGTGATAGACTACATCCAGTTTGCTGAGTAGAGTGTTGGGAGCTATTTTGTAAATTACATTGCCGAAGTCAAGGATCGGTAGGATGGTCAGTTTTACGAGGGTAAGTTTGGCGGCATGAGTGAAGGCTTTGTTGCGAAATAGGAAGCAGATTCGAGATTTTAAAAAATGGATTGGAGATGCTTATTGTGAGACTGGAAGGAGAGTTTACAGTCTAACCAGAAACCTAGGTATTTGTAGTTGTCCACATATTCTAAGTCAGAACCGTCCAGAGTAGTGATGCTAGTCGGGCGGGAGTGTGCTGCAGCAATCGGTTGAAGAGCATGCACTTAGTTTAACTAGCATTTAAAAGCAGTTGGAGGCCACGGAAGGAGTGTTGTATGGCGTTGAAGCTCGTTTGGAGCTTTGTTAGCACAGTGTCCAAAGAAGGGCCAGATGTATACAGAATGGTGTCATCTGCGTAGAGGTGGATCAGAGAATCACCAGCCGCAAGAGCGACATCATTGATATATACAGAGAAAAGAGTCGGCCCGAGAATTTAACCAAATGGCACCCCCATAGAGACTGCCAGAGGTCTGGACAACAGGACCGCTGATTTGACACACTGAACTCTATCTGAGAAGTAGTTGGTGAACCAGGCGAGGCAGTCATTTGAGAAGCCAAGGCTATTGAGTCTGCCGATAAGAATGCAGTGATTGACAGAGTCGAAAGCCTTGGCCAGGTCAATGAAGACGGCTGCACAGTACTGTCTTTGATCGATGGCGGCTATGATATCATTTAGGACCTTGAGCGTGGCTGAGGTGCACCCATGACCAGCTCGGATACCAGATTGCATAGTGGACAAGGTGTGGTGGGATTCGAAAAGGTCAGTGATCTGTTTATTAACTTGGCTATCGAAGATTTTAGAAAGGCAGGACAGGATGGATATAGGTCTATAACAGTTTGGGTCTAGAGTGTCACCCCCTTTGAAGAGGGGGCTGTCCCCAGCAGTTTGCCCATATTTGGGGATCTCAGACGATACAAAAGAGAGTTTGAATAGGCTGGTAATAGGGCTTGCAAAAAAATTCTGGATTTGGGTGAAGGAGAAGCAGGGGGGGGGGGGCAGGTTGCTGCAGGGGGTGCTGAGATGTTGGCCAGGGTAGGGGTAGCCAGGTGGAAAGCATGGACAGCCGTGGAAAAATGCTTATTGAAATTATCGATTATCTCAGGTTTATCGTGGTGACAGTGTTTCCTATCCTCAGTGCAGTGGGCAGCTGGGGGGAGGTGCTCTTATTCTCAATGGACTTTACAGTGTCCAAAAACGTTTTGGAATTAGTGCTAAAGGAAGCAAATTTCTGTTTGAAACAGCAAACCTTAGCTTTCCTAACTGACTGAGGATATTGGTTCCTGACTTCCCTGAAAAGTTGCATATCGCGGGGGCTATACGATGCTAATGCAGAACGCCAAGTTTTGAGGGACAGTGCAATTGGCATGCTGACTGCAGTAATGTCCATCAGAGCTGTTGCCAGATAATTTAATGTTAATTTCTCTACCATAAGCTACATTCAACGTCATTTTAGAGAATTTGGCAGAGAGAACAGTGTATGAGTTGGGTGGCTGGAGTCTTTGACAATTTTTAGGGCCTTCCTCTGACACCGCCTGGTATAGAGGTCCTGGATGGCAGGGAGCTTGGCCCGAGTGATGTACTGGGCTGTACGCACTACCCTCTGTAGCACCTTGTGGTCGGATGCCACGCAGTTTCCATACCAAGCAGTGATGCAGCCAGTCAAGATGCTCTCAATGTTGCAGCCGTATAACTTTTCGAGGATTTGAGGGCCCATGCCAAATCTTTTTAGCCTCCTGAAGGGGAAGAGGCATTGTCATGCCCTCTTCACAACAGCCCTGTCGATGTGAATGGGGGCGTGCTCGGCCCTCCATTTCCTGTTGTCCAAGATAAGCTCCTTTGTCTTGCCCACGTTGAGGGAGAGGTTGTTGTCCTGGCACCACACTGCCAGGTCTGACCTCCTCCCTATAGGCTGTCTTATTGTCGGGGGTGATCAGGCCTACCACCGTTATGTTGTCGGCAAACTTAATGTTGAGCCTGTTGGAGTCGTGTGTGGCCATGCAGTCATGGGTGAACAGGGAGTGCAGGAGGGGACAGATCATGCAAGCCTGAGGGGCCCCTGTGTTGAGGGTCAGCGTGGAGGATGTGTTGTTGCCTACCCTCAACACTTGGGGGTTGCCCGTCAGGATGTAAAGGCTCCAGTTGCAGAGGGAGCTGTTCAGTCCCAGGGTCCTTAGCTTAGTGATGAACTTGGAAGGTGCGATGGTATTGAACGCTGAAAACTGCCTGTTACTCAGTCCCAGAAACTAGAATATGCATATAATTGGTAGCATTGGATAGAAAACACTCTATGTTTCTAATTTTAAAAAAAAAATGTCTGTGAGTTTAACAGAAATAATATGGCAGGCGAAAACCCGAGGATAATCCATTCGGAAAATTTATTTTTGAGGTCACAGGCCATTTCAATGCTAGCCTATGGGATATACAAATAAATAGGACCCAGATTACAGTTACCATGGCTTCCACTAGATTTCAACAGTCTTTAGACAGGGTTTCAGGCTTGTTTCTTCACGAACAAGGAGTTGTAGTTTATCCAAGGTGTCCCTCATTAGAAAAGTAGTCTTGTTGCATACCTGAATGAGGTGTGCACTCTTTGTTATTTATCTTCCCTATTGAACATACTATTCTCCAACTTAAATTTTATAGTTTATTTAGATATTAGAGTACCTGAGGATTAATTAGAAACATAATTTGACTTGTTTGGAAAACTTTACCGGTAACTTTGTGGATTCGTTTGTTTGCAAGTTGAACGAGTTTATTACTGAAATCAATAGCGCCAACTAAACTGACGTTTTTTGGATGTAAAGAAGAACTTTAACAAACAAAATGACCATTCATTGTGTAGCTGGGATCCTTGGGATTGCAAACAGAGTATGATATTCAAAGGTAAGGGATTTATTTTATCGCTATTTGTTATTTTGTGACACCTGTGCTGGTTTGAAAAAGTATTTTGATGTGGGGCGATGTCCTCAGATAATCGCATGGTATGCTTTTGCCATAAAGCCTTTTTGAAATCTGACATGCGGTTGAATTAGTTAAGCTTTTAAATTATGTAAAACACTTGTATTTTCATTCATGTTTAATATTACAATTTTTGAATTTAGAATTTCACGCTCTGCAATTTCACTGGATGTTGTCGTATTGGAACGCTAGCGGGAGACCGAGCCGCAAGAGGTTTTAAATCAAGGGAGACCAAATGCTTGCGGGCATCAATCAATCAAATGCTACGGCGGCAACATGTCATACTCATTTTTTCCAGACAGCATCAGATACATGTGCTACACATACTGAGACAGTGGCACTGTTTCCCGCGCTCTGATAATTTCTCTGGTGAGATTTAGCCACTTGCGAATTGACGGAAAAACTGTGACAACAGAGACAAAAGATGAATTATTTTATAATTACAAAATAATATTGGTCAAATATTTGCGGAAGCCAGGCTTTCCTTGGCATTCATGAATACACGCAACTGATGGCTACAGATGTGAGTGCTACAGGGCGGTGGTAATTTAGACAGGTTATGTTTCCTTGAAACATGTAGGTAATACGGACTGGGTCAAAGAGAGGTTGAAAATGTCAGTGAATGCTTTGAGTACGCATCCTGGTAATAAATCTGAATGTTAACCCGTTTAAAAATCTCACATCGGCTATGAAGAGTGTGATCATACAGTCGTTCGGAACAGCTTGTGCTCTCACCCAAGGTTCAGCGTTGCTTGCCTAGAAGTGATCATAGAAGGCATTTAGCTCTATTGGTAGGCTCGCAACACTGGGCAGCTCTCAGCGGGGTTTTCCTCTGTAATTTGTGATAGTTTGCAAGCCCTGCCACACGAGCGTCAGAGCTGGTGTATTACAATTCGATTTTAGTCATGTATTGAAGCTTTGCTTGTTTGATGGTTTGTCGGAGGGCGTAGCAAGATTTCTTGTAAGTGTCCGGAATAATGTCCTGCTCCTTGAAAGCTCTCACATCTGTCATTTTGCACACAAGAAAGCAAGCAATGTTAAAGAGAAGCCCCACGAAGACTGATAGCCTATGATGCACTCATTAAAACAGCACACAATGTAACCATTGATTCAGTAAGGCCATTAAACAGGTCAACATTCACAAGGCCGCAGGGCCAGACGGGTTACCAGGACGTGTACTCCGAGCATGCGCTGACCAACTGGCAAGTGTCTTCACTGACATTTTCAACCTCTCCCTGTCTGAGTCTGTAATACCAACATGTTTTAAGCAGACCACCATAGTCCCTGTGCCCAAGAACACTAAGGTAACCTGCCTAAATGACTACCGACCCGTAGCACTCACATCTCTAGCCATTAAGTGCTTTGAAAGGCTGGTCATGGCTCACATCAACACCTTTATCCCAGAACCCCTAGACCCACTCCAATTTGCATACCACCCCAACAGATCCACTCTATTGCACTCCAAACTGCCCTTTCACACCTGGACAAAAGGAACACCAATCTGAGAATGATTTTCATAGACTACAGCTCAGCGTTCAACACCATAGTATCCTCAAACACAACCGGAATATCGATTAGGCCGATAAGTTTAGTATAGACGCTTTTTTCATAACATTTTATTTTAAGTAGGTCTAACTTGATGATATTATAAAAAACATAAAGTGCATATTTTTCTCCAAAGACCATATAATAAAAACATTGCAAATCACCATGTCGCTGAGCTGAGCTTGGAAGCAACATTTTCATTGCTTTTATGGCTATCTCAGGATATTCAGCCTTGATTTTAATCCAAAAGGTCGGCACACATGAAGTTATCTCAAACATACTTTTAAGGCCACCGTCAAAACATGGACAATTCACCTGGGACATTCACAAATGGGTCGCGGATCTATTCCTTCGCTCTTCGTGGGTCTTTGGCGGTTGGGAAGTAACGCTCAAACTCCGTTGACAGCGAAGCTAGTTGATTGCGCATCAGCTGGGAGAAAGACGGCCCAGGCTCAGTCTCTCCCAAAATTCCCGCTAATGTATGGAACATGTCAAATATGCCCTTGTCCATTCGCCATCCCCACAGTTCCAGTTTGGCTTTGAATGCAGCCACTTTATCTGCCAACCTGTTAAGGATATGGCAGACATACGCCCCCTTCGGAGAGATTGGGTACCCCTAGTAAACTGGAAAAAAAATCTGTCAAAAATTGCTAATATATGCAAATATATATATATATATAAAATTATTATTGGATAGAAAACACTCTAAAGATTCTAAAACCGTTGGAATTATGTATGTAAGTAAAGCAGAACTCACAGGGCAGGCATTCTTCCAAACTAGTTTTTGTGGCCATGAAAGTTGGAGCAACTTTGACGTCATGGCCCCCACCCTTCCCAACCAGCTATGATTCTGGACACTTTCTATCTCTTCCGCTAGATGTCATCTTTCATTAGAGCTTCAAATCGTTCAAATCCCGCGAGAATTGACCCTATGGGAGTGAAATTAGTGCGTGCCACGAGAGAATAGGCTGTGCGTATGGGCGCGAATTGGTCCCAGCCATTCCTTTGTTTCCAGCACTCAAGAGAAGGGCAGACGATGGCCGATTGAATTGAAGTTTGTTTTGCATGTCTAAAACATCATAAAGCTTGCTTCTGCACTTAGTTTGACCTGTTTAGTCGACATATAATGTGTAATTTTGAAGTTTTGATGCGCAACTTATCCGGACCAGAGGACGTTTTGGGTACATTTCAGCTGATGTTATTAGCAGTAGCTAATACAAAGACGCAAGACTTGAAACCAAACGATGTATTGGGTAAGTATGAAGCCTTCCAGAACATTCTGAACGAAGACCATCGAAGGTAAGGGAATATTTATGCTTAAATCTGTGTTTCTGTTGACTCCAACATTACGTGGAAATGTAGCTTGGAACTGAGCGCTGTCTCAGCATATGGAATAGTGTGCGATTTCTGTAACGTTAAAAATAAATCTAACACAGCGGTTGCATAAAGAAGCAGTGTATCTTTCTAACTATATGTAGAACATGTATATTTAGTCAAAGTTTATGATGTCTATTTACGTTATCTTGCCGCGCTACATAGATTTCCTGCGGGCATTTTTGAGTAATTTCTGAAGGTGAACTCACTGTAAATGGACATTTATGGATATAAATGGCATATTATTGAAAAAAAAAAAATATGTACTATGTAATATGTCATATTACTGTCATCTGATGAAGATTTTCAAAAGGTTAGTGAGCGATTTATTTTTTAATCCTGCGTTTGTTGATTGCATGTTTTGGCTATTGAAATGAGCTGTGTCTGGTGGTGGTTTTACATATATATGTGCTATGTTTTCGCCGTAAAACATTTTAGAAATCTGACTTGCTGGCTAGATGAACAAGGTGTGTATCTTTCATTTGAGCTATTGGACTTGTTAATGTGTGGAGGTTAAATATTTTTAAGAATATTTTTGCGTTCCATGCGCCACCGTTTCAGCTGAACGTGGGAGGGTTGATCCCCAATTGGGAACCAGTATCGTAGACAGGTTAAAGACAGTTGTCATTCTCCCTTGAAGTGACAGATTGAGTTCGTTGAGCAGGTTGAATATATTGCACATGTAAGAAAGTTTTGCGACCCATTCCTCGACACTGAAATGTGCTGCCAGAGGTGACATTTTTTCTGAAAGAAATCTCTGCAGCGGCTTTCGTAACTCAAACACTCTGGCACGCGATCTCCCCCTGGATAGCCATCTGACTTCTGTGTATAGGAGAAGGCATTTGTGCTCCATTTCCTTACAAAGCTGCCAAACAGACGTGAGTTATGGGCGTGTGCTTTGATGTGATTGATAACTTTAATAACATCATTCAATGCGACGTTAAATTCAGACATTTTTTGGCTAGCCAGCATTTCTCTGTGAATGACACAGTGCATAGACTCACATTCAGGCACAACCTCTTTAACCCGGGTAGTGAAACCAGACAGCCGTCCAGTCATGGCAGCAGCCCCATCTGTGCATACGCCAACACAGAATGAGCAATACAATTTTCCTGACATGTAATCATCTAAAGACTTGAATAGTCCTGTTGTGTTAGTCAGCGCACACAACATATCCTCATGCACATCATCTTGAGATATATATTGCACATAAACAAGCAGTATTGCCTTGTTGTTGACATCGGTAGATTCGTCATCCTGGATTACATACCACGGTGACTCGTTATGCCTCTCTAACAATTGTGCCTTAACGTCCTCCGCTATTTCATCAATTCGCCTAGTGACGGTGGTAGCCGAAAGAGGAACCTGTGCTCTCTTTTTTAGTGCAGCCTCTCCTAAGAGTTCACGGCAAATGTCCTTAGCAGCAAGTAGAATCAACTCCTTGCCAATAGTGAAAGGCTTCTTGACCTTAGCAATATGGTTAGCCACTAAGTATGACGCTCTCAGTGCAACCACGTTTGTTGATGCGGTAGCTTTCAAGACTTGCTTCTGTCCTTCTTGTTCACGTTTTCTTCACTCAAAGAATTCAACAGGTTTGTCTTTAAGTGCAGGGTGCTTGGATTCGATGTGCCAAAGCAGTTTTGAGAGCTTTATTGCCTCGTTAGATAGCCTATCTCCCCATACTACGCACAGGGGGCTTGGAACATGCAAGTCACCTGTCGCAATAAAGCCGTATTTTAGGTAGGATTCATCATATTTTCTATTGAATGAGGCTTTCTTTTTTTTGCAGTCTCTGCTGTCTCTGCATTATCGACATCATTGTTGGGCCTTTTATCTCCCTTACCCCCTCTGAAGCTCTTTTCATTCATGTCAGCTAACATAGCTAGCTAGTACAAAGTTGGCGAGCAACACAACTCAAGCAGACCGTGATGAACTCGCGGCACTCGCATTACTAAAGAGTGGTGAGAAAAGGACCAACAGAACAGACTGCACCAAGTTCAATTTAATTACTGCACAAATAGCCTATAATTGTATATAATTATTAATTTATTTTACCGATTAAAAAAATACACTTTTTATTATTCATCCTTTTCATTAGACCCGGTAGAAAATGTGCCCAAGGCTTGGGGACCGCTGGACTACAGGAAAAGGAGGACCGAGCACGCCCCCATTCTCATTGATGGGGCTGTAGTGGAGCAGGTTGAGAGCTTCAAGTTCCTTGGCATTCACATCACCAACAAACTAACATGGTCCAAGCACACCAAGACAGTCGTGAAGAGGGCACGTCAAAACCTATCTTCACTCAGGAGACTGAAATGATTTGGCATGGGTCATCAGATCCTCAGCTGCACCATCGAGACCATCCTTACGGTTTGCATCACTGCCTGGTAGGGCAACTGTTCAGCCTCCGACCGCAAGGCACTACAGAGGGTGGTACATACGGCCCAGTACATCACCGGGGCCAAGCTTCCTGCCATCAAGGACCTCTATACCAGGCCGTGTCAGAGGAAGACCCTAAAATTGTTAAAGACTCCAGCCACCCTAGTCATAGACTGTTCTCTCTGCTACTGCACAGCAAGCGGTACCGGAGCGCCTAGTCTAGGTCCAAGAGGCTTCTAAACAGCTTCTACCCCCAAGCCATAAGACTCCTGAACATCTAATCAAATGGCTACCCAGACTGTTTGCATTACCCCCCCCCCTCTTTTACACTGCTGCTACTCTCTGTTATTCTCTACGCATAGTCACTTTAATAACTCTACCTACATGTACATATTACCTCAATACCTTGACTAACAGGTGCCCCAGCACATTGACTCTGTACCAATACCCTCTGTATATAGCCTCGCTATTGCTATTTTACTGCTGCTCTTTAATTATTTGTTACTTTTATTTGTTACTTTTCTTTAGCTCTTTTTCTTAAAACTGCACTGTTGGTTAAGGGCTTGTATATGGCGCATGTGACAAATACAATTTGATTTGATTTGATTTTAATTCAGGACCATTGACAGAAGGCACTGCCAGTCAGCGTGATGAAAGGATGCGCAGCCAATTTCAGCACCACCAAAATGGACAGCCAGGACAATAAGAGCACCACGCCAGGCCTCACCTCAGAGCACAACCAATAGGCTACATTGGTCATTATCCCTATATCCATAAAATAGCGCAAGCAGTATGTCTATAAATAGAAATTAGACCCGCAAAAACAAGCAATGACATTAAGAATCACAGATAAATGTAACATGCATTGAAGTAAAAAGGAAAGGCCTTCAGTAACTATACATTACATAAAAAAATCAGCCAAACAACCAGTCTTACATGAGGGAAAACCAATAAATGAAAGCTGCAATTTGTAACTTTTTAGCGACCCGAATAAATTCACATGTGTTATAGTATGTTATAGATCTCATTCTCATTGAAAGCAAGTCTAAGAAGCAGTAGATCTGTTCTATGTGCTCTACTTCTGACTTTCTAGGCTTCCTGTTAAGTTTTGTTTTTGAGTCTTTTACTTTCGGTTTTGTACACCAGCTTCAAACAGCTGAAAATACAATACTTTTGGTTAAAGAAAATATATTTCACAGCGGTTTAGATGGTACAATGATTCTCTGTGTTCACTGAATACGTTCTTCAGGGTGGAGAAGGAATTTTCGCACATTGCTGTAGATGCCCCAAATGTTAATTTATGCTTCCGTGCCAACAGCACAGTTGGCATTGCTGACAAAGGCCCACCATATCTGACTGTGCTCCATTTGTTGTCGCTGGCTGTGGTTGCGATTTCACTGCAAGAATGTGAAAGCCACAAAAAACTCCGCTTCCGATCCATGGCAGTAAGAGCTTACACCAGTTTAATATTTCCTTTGCTAAATCGTGATGACATTTCCCCCAAGCACGGCATCCAAAGTGCTGAAAAACTGTTGTTTACACTCCCTCTCGTCTCCATCATCATGCTGACCCACTGTGCTTTCAACTACATACTCTTGCAGTATTTTACACATGAGTCTGGTGACTCGTGCCCTCCTGGCATGCCTCCCAAAACTTTTCGGATTCAGGTTCATATCACAGTTTTCAAGCACCCATACATACAGCGGACAAGTTTGACACCAGTGTGCAAATCAGTAGCTTCTGACTGTTAGAAGGGTCGAGGAGCCCCAGGATCTTGATTCATGTCAGCAATAAACTTAAAGCTCGGCTCTGGCGTAGCTTTCAATATGCCTGTGGTCTTACAGTGCATTCGGAAAGTACTCAGACCCCTTCACTTTTTCCACATTTTGTTACATTACAGCCTTATTCTAAAAGTGATTAAATAGATTTCCCCCCCCTCATCAATCAACACACAATACCCCATAATGACAAAGCGAAAACAGGTTTTTTTATTTTTTTTTGCAAACGTATACAAACTTAAATATAATATTTACATAAGTATTCAGACCCCACCAGTCTCGAGTCTTCTTGGGTATGACGCTACAAGCTTGGCACACCTGTATTTGGGGACTTTCTCCCATTCTTCTCAGTAGATCCTCTCAGGCTCTGTCAGGTTGGATGGGGAGCGTCACTGAACAGCTATTTTCAGGTCTCTGTCCGGGCTCTGGCTGGACCACTCAAGGACATTCAGATACTTTCCCGAAGCCACTCCTATGTTGTCTTGGCTGTGTGCTTAGGGTCGGTGTCTTGTTGGAAGGTGAACCTTCACCCCAGTCTTAGGTCCTGAGCACTCTGGAGCAGGTTTTCATCAAGGATCTCTCTGTATGTTGCTCTGTTCATCTTTCCCTAAATCCTGACTAGTCTCCCAGTCCCTGCCGCTGAAAAACATCCCCACAGCATGATGCTGCCACCACCATGTTTCACCGTAGGGGTGGTGCCAGGTTTCCTCCAGATGTGATGCTTGGCATTCAGGCCAAAGAGTTCAATCTTGGTTTCATCAGACCAGAGAATTTTGTTCCTCATGGTCTGAGAGTCCTTTGGGTGCCTTTAGGAAAACTCCAAGCGGGATGTCATGTGCCTTTTACTGAGGAGTCGCTTCCATCTGGCCACTTTACCATAAAGGTCTGATTGGTGGAGTGCTGCAGAGATGGTTGTCCTTCAGGAAGGTTCTCCCATCACCACAGAGGAACTCTGGAGCTCTGTCAGAGTGACCATCGGGTTCTTGGTCACCTCCCTGACCCAAGGCCTTTCTCCCCCGATTACTTAGTTTGGCCGGGCAGCCACCTCTAGGAAGAGTCTTGGTGGTTCCAAACTTTTTCCATTTAAGAATGATGGAGGCCACTGTGTTCTTGGGGACCTTCAATGCTTCAGAAATTTTAGTACCCTTACCCAGATCTGTGCCTTGACACAATCCTGTCTCGGAGCTCTATGGACAAATCGTTCCACCTCACGGCTTGGTTTTTGCTCTGACATGCACTGTCAACTGTGGGACCTTATATAGACAGGTGTGTACCTTTCCAAATCATGTCCAATCAATTGAATTTACCACAGGTGGACTCCAATTAAGTTGTAGAAACATCTCAAAGATGAACAATGGAAACAGGATGCACCTGAGCTCAATTTTGAGTCTCATAGCAAAGGGTCTGAATACATATGTAAATAATGTATATCTGTTTTGTTTTTTATTTTTAATACATTTGCCAACATTTCTAAACCTGTTTTCACTTTGTCATTAGGGGGTATTGTGTGTAGATTGATGAGGAAATTGATTCCATTTCAGAATAAGGCTGTAACGTAACAAAATGTGGAAAAAGTGAAGGGGTCTGAATAATTTCCGAATGCACTGTAAAGTCTCACTTCTGTGCCCCATGCGTGAGTATACTCGATTTCACAGATCGTCTCTGTGATGTGGTCACTTGATTTCTAAATAACTGACACCGTGGCGAGGTGGCCAGTCCATCTCTGATCAATGAGTCTTTTAAGTCTTTCCCCAGTGTACTCTGCAGCCACCGTTGGTTTCCTAAAGAAATTGTACAGTGAGTTACACATATTGTAAAAGTCCTATGTCGCCTCCTCATACAACATAGCGTGCACCACAGCCAAATGCAGTCGACAATGGCACTTTGCAATTAAAGTGATCTTGAAATATTTTCTGCACACCCCTGTGTTTCCAGGGAAACACTAGCCCACTCCTAGCATTGATTTGGAACATTTTCAGTCTCGAGGCCAACATTTGTTAGTGCTGAGATAACAAGGTTAGTTAGCGATAGTGGTTAGTTAGTTAGTTAGCAATAACAAGGTTAGTGATAAAAAATGACAATATAAATGTCCTCTCATCCAGTTGGGTCTTTGGTTCCATCTACTTTCAGTATATACCACGAATCACCAATTTCCTTCACAATTTCCTCTATGAAAATCTTACCCATAAGAGCTATGACTTCGTTCTGAATGTCATGGGATGTATGTGTGGCATTACGTGGAATTGTGCTAAATGCTTTTGCAAGTTCCTTGTCTTTTCTCAGCGTGTATTCCAACATTGATAGAAAAAGTCCACTGCTTCCTTCTCCCATTGAGTCAATCGCATCCAAACTCCCTCACAATGTAAGCTCATTTACTGTCCACAGATAAAGATAATATCTTCCTAGCTGCTCAGTATTCACAAGAGTGAGACATTTATTTTCCCATTGTACTTCGTGTTTGTCTTGTCTTCCATAAAATCATGCATTTCAAATGCTCTATACAAGAGGCTTGCTTCCCCAGCCCTTTAGTGTTGTCAATGACATGTTTCCAATTTCAGTAGCCAGTTTGAGTGAAAGACGTGTCTGAATTAGCATTGGAGCGGATGCTAAAAGGATGGCAGAAGGCTGCATTTGACTTGCAGGAATATTCAAGCCACTCTCTGCTACAAAATATCCGCTTTCTTCCACTGAAAATACAGCTTGGGTTAAGTATCAAGATAATCCTGCGTTGGCTCATTATCATTGAGGTCGTCAGGTGCTAGTGGCAACAGATGTGCAGGTGTATTTAACTAGGCAAGTCAGTTAAGAACAAATTATTTACAATGACGGCCTACACCGGCCAAACTCTAACAACGCTGGGCCAATTGTCCACCGACTTATGGGTCTCCCAATCACAGCCAGTTGTGATACAGTCTGGAATTGAACCAGGGTCTGTAGTGACATTTCTAGCACTGAGATGCAGTGCCTTAGACTGCTGCGTCACTAGGGAGCCCAGGAGTTGGAATGTTACCCCCGTGCTCTTGTATGTCAGCAGGCGGTGTGGAGGATTGGCTGGCATTGCATTTGCTGCTAGGCATATGAACCTTGGTTATCAGGCTAGCAGGCTGCTCGGTGAGCTAGGCATCGGTTTCAGCATGGTGGTCCTCAGTAGTTTTGCTTTTGGCAGTGCCCAGCCATTTTCGGATAACCATGCTTATCAAAGCTTAGCCAACTAGCTATAATTACTCAGTGCGCCACTACCAAAACTTAACGAAGCTAGCTGTAGCTAAAATGAACAACCTTTTCCCTCTCTGTGAGAAAACAAGGTAATGAAGATGGTACCTTATGACATTGCATGGCTAGGTGCCCAATCATAATGCATTTTTTTTATTTGAACTACTAAATATTACATTATTTCACCCTCCCCCGCTTCTTCAGATCATGAGTGCACGTCAGCATATAGCCTTGGTCCTGGTCTGCAGGCCTGCCTCCTGGCAGGCCTGGAGGCGCTACATTGGCAAAACCGGGCATGGTCATTAAATAATAATAAATATTATTATTATTTGGGGGGGTGCTTATATTTGTCCTGGAATTTTTGTTGTTGTTGTTGCATATCCCAACTCACCCTAAGACACCTGCAAGGAGTGGGGTCACGGCCAGGGTCGCCATTGTAAAGCGCCCCTGGAGCAATTAGGGTGGCTTGCTCAAGTGCACAGCGACAGATCCTTTTTTATTTGTAATATTATTATTGGGGTGGCACAAATTCTATCTGGGGTGGCCATGCCCGGCTTTGCCACCCTATAGCGCCGGCCTTGGACTCGGGTTCGCTTCCCTGCTCCCCGTTTGCTACAATACCATGCCAACCAAACAATTGTGAGACATTAATAACAGTTTCTATTGATAGCATGCCCATTGCTCTTGTGTTGTATAGTGAAACAGTTATTTGTACTGTGGTATGAAGCAGTTCTTTACTGGGAATGATGCAGCTTCTTTCATAAAGGTGTGTACAAAGCACAGCAATGAAACACTAAATGCAATCTGCAACCTACAGTACGTATTGTGCATTCATATCATATAAAGCCCATATTCTATTTTTACAGTGCATTAATAGAACAGTATATGGTGTGGTAAAATGGTTTCATATTATGAAACACAATCCCCCAAGCTATACGGTATGAAACAGTTGCTACAGTATGATGAATCCTTTTTTTGTTACCATGTGAAATCACAGTCCCCCAAGCTTTACGGTAGGAAACAGTTGCTACAGTATTATGAATCCTTTTTTTGTTACCATGTGAAATCACAGTCCCCCAAGCTTTACGGTAGGAAACAGTTGCTACAGTATGATGAATCCTTTTTTTGTTACCATGTGAAATCACAGTCCCCCAAGCTTTATGGTAGGAAACAGTTGCTACAGTATGATGAATCCTTTTTTTGTTACCATGTGAAATCACAATCCCCCAAGCTTTACGGTAGGAAACAGTTGCTACAGTATTATGAATCCTTTTTTTGTTACCATGTGAAATCACAGTCCCCCAAGCTTTACGGTAGGAAACAGTTGCTACAGTATGATGAATCCTTTTTTTGTTACCATGTGAAATCACAGTCCCACTACAACTTTTTTCCTCTAATGCATCTTATGATCCCATAGCTATTGCATACTCTAGTCTCACAACTCTGAGCACAGCCTACAGGAGTGTCCCATCTCATGGATTTTGCATTATTAAAGGGCTTATGTCATGGATTCAGTTGCCAGGAGAGAAGACTCTCTGTTAATTAAATTTTTAATTAAATGCCATCCAGTTAGGTCCAGTGGTGGAAAAACTCCCATACTTGAGTAAAAGTAAAGATACCTTAATAGAAAGCGACTCAAGTAAAAGTGAAAGTCACCCGGTAAAATACTACTTGAGTAAAAGTCAAAAAGCATTTCATTTTAAAATATACTTACAGTAAGTAGTACAAGTAAAAGTGTAAATAATTTCAAATTGCTTATATCAAGCAAACCAAACAGGCACGATTTTATCAAAAGTAAAAGTATAAATAATTTGAAGTGGCTTATATTAAGCAAACTAAGCGGCACAATGAATTTAAAAAAAAATAATTGCGGATAGCCTGGGGCACTCTCCAGCACTCAGACATAATTGACAAACAATGCATTTGTCTTTAATGAGTCCACTAGATCAGAGGCGGTAGGGATGACCAGAGATGTTCTCTTGATAAGTGTGTGAATTGCACCATTTTCCTGTCCTGCTAAGCATTCACAATGTAACGAGTACTTTTGGCTGCCACAATAAATGTTTGGAGTAAAAAGGAAATTATTTTCATTAGGAATGTAGTGAAGTAAAAGTAAAAGTAGTCAAAAATATAATTAGTAAAGTACAAATACCCCCCAAAACAACTTAAGTTGTCACGGCCGTCCTCCTCTTCATCTGAAGAGGAGAGACGAGATGGATCTGAGGACCAATACGCGGCGTGGTAAGTGTCCATGGCAAATCTTTAATCAAGAAAGACTGAACACTATACAAACGAGTAACCAAAACAATAAACCAAATTCGACCGTGAAGCTACAAAATGAGACCTGTGCTGAAACAGGCCATCAACATAGACAATCACCCATAAACAAACAGTGCAACCCAGGCTACCTAAGTATGATTCTCAATCAGAGACAACTAATGACACCTGCCTCTGATTGAGAACCATACTAGGCCGAAAACATAGAAATGCCCCAAAACATAGAAAAACAAACATAGACTGCCCACCCAACTCACGCCCTGACCATACTAAATAAATACAAAACAACGGAAATAAAGGTCAGAACGTGACAGTACCCCCCCCCAAAGGTGCGGACTCCGGCCGCAAAACCTTGACCTATAGGGGAGGGTCTGGGTGGGCGTCTGTCCGCGGTGGCGGCTCTGGCGCGGGACGCGGACCCCACCTCATCATTGTCTTAGTCCGCCTTATTGTCCGCCTCCGTGGCTTTCTCAGCATGACCACCCCTCTCAATGACCCCACTGGACAGAGGGGCAGCTCGGGACAGAGGGACAGCTGCTCGGGACAGAGAGACAGCTGCTCGGGACAGAGAGACAGCTGCTCGGGACAGAGAGACAGCTGCTCGGGACAGAGAGACAGCTGCTCGGGACAGAGAGACAGCTGCTCTGGGCAGAGGGGCTCCGGCAGCGGCGCCGGGCAGGCGGGAGGCTCCGGCAGCGGCGCCGGGCAGGCGGGAGGCTCCGGCAGCGGCGCCGGGCAGGCGGGAGGCTCCGGCAGCGGCGCCGGGCAGGCGGGAGGCTCCGGCAGCGGCGCCGGGCAGGCGGGAGGCTCCGGCAGCGGCGCCGGGCAGGCGGGAGGCTCCGGCAGCGGCGCCGGACAGGCGGGAGGCTCCGGCAGAGGCGCCGGACAGGCGGGAGGCTCCGGCAGAGGCGCCGGACAGGCGGGAGGCTCCGGCAGAGGCGCCGGACAGGCGGGAGGCTCCGGCAGAGGCGCCGGACAGGCGGGAGACTCCGGCAGAGGCGCCGGACAGGCGGGAGACTCCGGCAGCGGCGCCGGACAGGCGGGAGACTCCGGCAGCGGCGCCGGACAGACAGGACCACCTGCAGGGAGGAGACAGAGAGACAGCCTGGTACGTGGGGCTGCCACAGGTACCACCAGGCTGGGGAGCCCTTCAGGAGGCTTGGGGTTAGGAGGAGGCACCTGAAGGACCGGGCTGTGGGGGAGCACTGGAGCTCTGGTGCGCAACCTTGGCACCACCTCCCCAGGCTGGATAACCACTCTAGCCCGGACCCTCCAGAGTGCAGGCACAGGTTGAACCGGGCTGTGGGTAAGCACGGGAGATCTAGTGCTTACTACACGCACCTCTCCCTTAGGCTCCATTCCCACATTCGCCCGGCACGAGCGGAGCGCAGGCAGAGGACGCACTGCACCCTCCCAGCGCCCCGGAGACACAGCACGCAGAGCCGGCGCAGGTTACCCTGGACCAAAACTGCGTACCGGCGACCAGACCCGCTGAGCAGGCACCATACGCCCTGGCTCGATGCCCGCACTCGCATGACACTCTCGGGGGGCTGTCCTATAGTGCACCGGGCTATGGCCACGTACTGGCGACACCGTGCGCTTAACCGCATAACACGGTGCCTGCCCAGTATCGCGCTGCTTATAATAAGCACGAGGAGTGAGCGCAGGTCTGCTACCTGGCTTAGCTCCACCCCTCGTGTGCCCCCCCCCAAAAAAATTTGGGGCTGTCTCTCGTACCTGTCGCACTGCCGTGCTGCCTCCTCATATCGCCGCCGCTCAGCTTTCGCTGCCTCCAGCTCTGCTTTGGGGCGGCGATATTCCCCAGCCTGTGCCCAGGGTCCCTCTCCGTTCAGTATCTCCTCCCATGTCCAGGAGTCCTGTGATACCGGCCGCTGTTGTTGCTGCTGCTGCTGCTGCTGTCGTCGCTGTTTTCTACCACACCGCTTGGTCCTTGGTTGGTGGGTGATTCTGTCTTTGTGTTTGCACCAGATAGGGCTGTTTTGAGTTCTCACGTTTCTTGTTTTCGTTAGTTTGTTCATGTATAGTGTCTTCATTAAAATACAATGAACAACCACCACGCTGCGTTTTGGTCCGCCTCAACTTCACAACAAGAGAACCGTTACATAAGTAGTACTACTTACTTTTACACCACTGGTTTACAGTAGGTCTTTGAATTGAACATGACATGAATACTGCTCTAATTTCAGACACAATGTTTCGACGTCATGCACAGCGAGGAGGGAAAGATGTGAAACGCAAACAGCAATTTCATATAATTGCACAAAGGTTCTCTTGATTTGAGTACTGATGTTATCAGCATGATTAATATCTCTGGTGTTTTTCCCTCTATATCCTGGGTGAATCAATCAGCGTTGGCCTCTCATTGAAGACCGGGAGAGTTCATTAGTACATTAGCAGTGCACTCTGGGAAATCAAAACCACAGTCTCTTGACTAATTCTTACTCCTTCATTCCCTGTGATGGGGTTGGCTGCCGTTTTGATCTCACGCTCCGTTCCTCTTTCTTTCTCTCCCTCCTGCTCGTGCTCATTTTCTCTTATTAACCATGTCTTGAGGTTACACAGTGTTTGTTGACATTTACTTTGTTTACAAACATTGGAGTAAAACAAGTTTACATTTTGGGCTCCTACATATCATACATTTTGAAGTCCGAAAATAGATGCAGATTGCGCCTTTAAAGCATAATGTCTGGTGTTTTGTGATTCATAAAACGGAAGGTAAAAGGGATCATGAGTAGAATGAAATGTAAAATAACTTTTCAGTTTTTCATTACTCTGGACCTGCATATTGTCATAGTTAATTGTGTGTTTCCTGATTCTCCTCATTTGAAATTCCAATGTGTCTACTTTATTTCTCCAGAAGCCAAATTATCTCCTAACGTTTATTCCTCTATGAATATTTGATTGTCAAAAAATTGCCTAGCGAATGGACGGGCCTGAGATTTGGTTTTGATTTGAGACTATCAACTATCAAGAAATCAATTTATTCTGCTTTGAATAATTCAGGCATTAATGGGATGAGAAATGGGGAGAGGGGCAAAGGGTTGAAAAGATGGGGAGGGGGTGGGACAGATGGAGAGATAGGACTGCAGACATGCCAATCAAGCACCAGAGCCCCAGTCTCTCTGTGGTCACTGATAGGAGAACCCTGTGCTATTCTCCTGCTGTAATCTTTGCTGGCCTGCTGTCTCTTCAGGGTTAGTTAGGTGAGTGGTTGGGTGCTGACATCCACCTGCTGCAAAGTATCTGCCATTTATATTTTGACTTGCTGAAGGTGGCTAATATGGCAGTCTGAACATATAGCTTTTTGGTTGTCCCCTTTGGAGGGAAATGTAATTAACCACAAATAATACATTGAGGCTACTTTGCATGTTTAATTGTCATGCTTTCAAGCCACTAACCTCTTTCAGAACGTTTCATCCTACTAATGAATATAAATGTTGATGTGCACCTCAAGTGTCAAGACAATGTTTATTTAGAATGTTCAGAGAAGGTCGTAAAACTTTCAGACTGAAAAATTAAAGAAAGAAAGAAAGAAAGAGAGAGAGAAAGAAAGAAAGAAAAAAAAGAAAGAAAGAAAGAAAGAAAGAGAGAAAGAAAGAAAGAAAGAAAGAAAGAGAGAGAGAAAGAAAGAAAGAAAGAAAGAAAGAGAGAAAGAGAGAGAGAAACAAAGAAAGAAAGAAAGAAAGAAAGAGAGAAAGAAAGAAAGAGAGAGAGAGAAAGAAAAAAAGAAAAAATGCAGTGGGTAGTGACTGTCTAAAAAGAAGGGAAAAGTTATTTTTAATGGCAGTTCCTGCTTATCTCCTGGATGACCAGAAATCGACTGGTCAGTGAGGGCTGTACTCAGGGGGAGCTGGATAAAATCATGAATGACTTTCCATCCAAAAGCGCACTTTCCTGCAATAAAGACTTGGGAATGGTCATGTAGTCAAGGGAATGGTCTCTGAAATTTGGATAACCTGCTCCCTCTGGGGCAGGACTGAGATGCGCCATAGTCAGAGAGAAATGCCACGTGTGGGAGGTTTCAACTCTAGTCATATACTGTAGTCTACCATTCAACCTGCTTCCTCAGTCTCTCGCTATCTCTTTGTCGGACCCCAGTAGGACTAGCAGTCGCCATTGGCGTTGGCTAATAAATCAAATTAAATCTCTATTCAGTCTTCCCCCCCATTTTATATCTCTGTCTCCCTATTCAGATAATATCCTCCTTATCTATATTTTCCCACCCACGTTCCTCCGTCTTTCTATTTCTGTTTCCAAAATAGCTGTCCTGGTTTCCAACCCCACTATCTACACCAGGCCTGGGCAAAGGCTGGCCCGGGGGCCGTATGCAGCCCATGACCTGATTCAATATGACCAGCGGAATCATGCTCAGATCACAAAGAATTTGCATTAGTAAAGTTTTGAAAAACGTATGTGTTATTCAAAGTAAAAGCCAATGGATACTCACTCATTCTTATTTTCAATGACAGCCTAGGAACAGTGGGTTAACGGCCTGGTCAGGGGCAGAACGACAGATTTGTACCTTGTCAGCTCGGGGGTTTGAACTTGCAACCTTCTGGTTACTAGTCCAACGCTCTAACCACTAGGCTACCCTGCCACCCCACACAACTTAGCCAAATACATTTAAACTAATTTTTTCACAATTCCTGACATTTAATCCTAGTAAAACGTCCCTGTCTTAGGTCAGTTAGGATCACCACTTTATTTTAAGAATGTGAAATGTCAGTATAATATTAGAGAGAAGGATTTATTTCAGCTTTTACTTCTTTAATCACATTCCCAGTGGGGCAGAAGTTTACATACACTCAATTAGTATTTGGTAGCACTGCCTTTAAATTGTTTAACTTGGGTCAAACATTTCTGGTAGCCTTTCACAAGCTTCTTACAATAAGTTGGGTGAATTTTGGCCCATTCTTGCTGACATAGCTGGTGTAACTGAGTCAGGTTTGTAGGTCTCCTTGCTCGCACATGCTTTTTCAGTTCTGCCCACACATTTTCTATAGGATTCGGGTCATGGCTTTGTGATGGCCACTCCAATACCTTGACTTTGTTGTCCTTAAGCCATTTTGCCACATCTTTGGAAGTATGCTTGGGGTCATTGTCCATTTGGAAGACCCATTTGCAACCAAGCTTTAACTTCCTGACTGATGTCTTGAGATGTTGCTTCAATATATCCACATCATTTTCCTACCTCATGATGCCATCTATTTTGTGAAGTGCACCAGTCCCTCCAGCAGTACAGCACCCCCACAACATGATGCTGCCACCCCCGTGCTTCACGGTTGGGACAGTGTTCTTCAGCTTGCAAGCCTCCCCCCTTTTCCTCCAAACAGAACAATGGTCATTATGGCCAAACAGTTCTATTTTTGTTTCATCAGACCAGAGGACATTTCTGCAAAAAGTACAATCTTTGTTCCCATGTGCAGTTGCAAACCGTAATCTGGCTTTTTTATGGCGGTTTTGGAGCAGTGGCTTCTTCCTTGAGCGGCCTTTCAGGTTGTGTCGATATAGGACTCGTTTTACTGTGTGGAAATATATCATTTTGTACTTGTTTCCTCCAGCATCTTCACAAGGTCCTTTGCTGTTGTTCTGGGATTTATTTTCTCTTTTCGCACCAAAGTACGTTAATCTCTAGGAGACAGAACGCGTCTCCTCCCTGAGCGGTATGACGGCTGCGTGGTCCCATGGTGTTTATACTTGTGTACTATTGTTTGTACAGATGAACGGGGTACCTTCAGGTGTTTGGAAATTGCTCCCCAGGATGAACCAGACTTGTGGAGGTCTACAATTATTTTTTCTGAGGTATTTTTTTATTTTGAGTCTTTTTTTTCTGTGGCTGATTTCTGTGGATTTTCCCATGATGTCAAGCAAAGAGGCACTGAGTTTGAAGGCAGGCCTTGAAATACATCCACAGGTACACCTCCAATTGACTCAAATTATTTAATTTAGCCTATCAGAAGCTTCTAAAGCCATGACATCATTTTGGGGAATTTTCCAAGCTGTTTAAAGGCACAGTCAACTTAGTGTATGTAACCTTCTGACTCACTGGAATTGTGATACAGTGAATTATAAGTGAAATAATCTGTCTGTAAACAATTGTTGGAAAAATGACTTGTGTCATGCACAGAGTAGATGTCCTAACCGACTTGCCAAAACTATAGTTTCCTCTCCTTCAATGTGGATAACGCTCCCACTGACCTGCAACTTGAGCATATCGATCTTCAGTCTGATGCAGTGATTGGAGAACTATTCAAAACAACGTCACGGACCAGGTTCTATGCATCTCGCAATGAACAAAACATTAGAAGTCATGCTCAGAAGATGTTTGGGTCAACCTATGTATGTGAACAGACATGTTCAGGGACGAAATATAACAAGTCAAGGCACAGATCATCTCTTACTGACTCTCACCTCTCAGCAATCCGACGCATAGCGACGTCGGATACAATACCTGACTTCGCTGCTCTAGTCAATGCCCATCAGAGATTTCACTCCTCACACTGATTGAGTAGTTTAAAGGTAATGTTGAGCTCTCTCTCTTCGTTGTGTTTTTGTGCATTCTCATTAACAAGAGTTCTGTCTGTGGTGCTGACCGTGGTGCTGAATGCACAGTTTACTTTTTCTCTGTGTAGTTCATTGCATGTTTAATAATGAAAATACCTACCAAAAGGAGAACATGGATGTAGTTTATTTCTGTGGCATGTTAAAAAAAGTAACGTGATTGGACGTGATTTACAGTAGATATATCTGTCAACACAATCATACACATGATGTATAATCGTGTAATATGATTCTGGCCCGCGATGGCAGAAATATATTTCCAGGCCTGATCTACACTGTCCTGGTTTCAAACAACACCAGCTCAGGATATCCACATCCGGCTTCTTCGCCCGCGGGATCATCTGAGGAGGGGTGGGGGGAGGGTGCTGAGGAGTATTTCTGTCTGTTAATAAAGCCATTTTGTGGGGGAAAACTAATTCTGAATGGCTGGGCCTGGCTCGCCAGTGCGTGGGCCTGGCTGCCAAGTGTGTGGGCCTATGGGTACACCCCTGCCCGGTCATGTGAAATCCATCGATTAGGGTCTAATTAATTTATTTCAATTTATTGATTTCCTTATATGAACTGTAACTCAGTAAAATCTCAGAGATTCTTGCATGTTGCGTTGATATTTTTGTCCAGTATATTTCTCTTCTTCTCTTCTGTCCGCCTCTTAGTCATGCAGACTTGCATCCTAATTGTGAATGGAACACTTCATAGCCAATATAGTTTCCCCAATGCTTCCTGTAATAAATCTGCTGTGTCATCATATTCACTGAGGAAATGTTTGACCTCTTCTCCACCGGACCATCTGCTGCAGCTATAAGTATACGGATTTAGGAGACTAGGAGGTCTGCAATGTGTGATGTTTACTGAAATCCCCCTTGATATCGAAGGAACAGAATGCTGGATGATCACTGCTGCAACCTGGGGAATGAGAGAGGGAAAAAGCATTGACAAGCATTTTGACACATCATCAAACCTAAACTCAGTGCTTGAATAATTGCTTTGCAGCTAATTGTATTAGAGTGTCCTCTTGGGTTTGTTTGGGTATGCTTAGGGAGTGAATGTTATTTTTTTAAACGTTTCTTAAATTGAACCTTTATTTAACTAGGCAAGTCAGTTTAAGAACAAATTTGTATTTGCAATGACGGCCTGCCGGGGAACAGTGCATTTATAATAAGTGTTACAAGGAGAAAATCTGACCTCTGATGGACCTCCCTTCAGCAAAATATATTTTACCTAAACACTCCCCGAACCCTTGAAAAAGCGACCCTCTACTATACCCCAAATAATAATGAAAACATGAAGTAGATAGCAGAGAACATGCCTACCATTTACCCTCGCTTCTTGGACAGAGCTTTAGATTTTATGTTTTGGAAAATGTTCTTCGTCCTGTATGCATTGCATGGCAACACAGGAATTTGATAGACACATGACAGTGGGCCAGGAGGTTGTAGGTTCACAGACCACCGTGAACAAGAGTAGGAGTGGAAAGATTTCATTTGTAGTAAAAGCATTGCAACAATATCATCGTATTTGCATCGTATTAGCCTACGTGTTCATTTTATCTTATTTCTCCAATACCAAATCAGCATGGCTTTTTTGTAATGAAACTGTCTCTGTTTGCAAATGGTTTAATCTGAGACGTCATTAGGAAACTGAGCATGGTACTTAACAAGTTAGGCCTACCATTCCACCCCAGACGGAGAACCTACCAAAGCAGAAAAATGTAACTGCTGGCTACTCTTTTTCCTTGGCTTAACCCAATGAGAGATTGCAAGTGGGTGTAAACATATTATTTTGTACACAAAGTGAATAGCTTAATCAATTGATAGTGAAAATGAGATGTTTCTAGCATAAAGCATCGCAGACCAAAGCGCTGTTATAGATCTCTTTAAATAATTGGATCTGTTTTATTTTCTTCTAAATCTTAACCTAACTGTGGGTAGGCCATTTTCTTTACTTTAATAAAAGGTAGGTCTATGGCATACCCTATTATCACAACTCAATTCAAGTCCTGGTTTTAACTTAACAACCCTTCACTGACATTGAGGTAGACTACTTCAAGAGTGCATGTTGGGTGGAGGAATTGGCAGACAAATCTATGGATATAGCAGCCTATAGCCTCATTTGTTCTGTAGGCCTAGCTCTTTTTTTCTTAAATTAGAAGAAATAGGCTTCAACACAAAGCTCTCTTTTCATTAGTAAAGTCTGATTAAAATGAAGACGTTGAAATTAAATATGCCTTGGCTACTTTCAGCACCATGACGTGTCCATTTCAGATCGATGGTGCCACGGCTGCTGCTTCAAGTTTCAGCACCATGACCTGTCCAATATCTGATCGATGGTGCCACGGCTGCTGCTTCAAGTTTCAGCACCATGACCTGTCCAATATCTGATCGATGGTGCCACGGCTGCTGCTTCAAGTTTCAGCACCATGACCTGTCCAATATCTGATCGATGGTACCACGGTTGCTGCTTCAAGTTTCAGCACCATGACCTGTCCAATATCTGATCGATGGTACCACGGTTGCTGCTTCAAGTTTCAGCACCACAATGTGAGTTACTCGAATCTGGCGTATTGTGAGGTCAATAACTCTGATTAATACATCATGGGTAAAAAACACATTGTTTTTAATAAAATCCATTGTAGTACTCACAAGCTATCAAATTTGACCTCCTTCCTTCTCATCTTCGCGCTCTCCTTTTAAAATGTAACAGAACATAGGCTATAGTCTAGTCCGCACACAAGCTATTTCATTTTTGGGAATAGGCCTAATAAAAAAATAAAAAAATGAACTATTTGTCTCTCCTCTTGAACTGTCACTGTAGGCCTACACAGCACAGCATTGGAAAGGCAGCACACAATTTTTTTTTTGATCAGCAAGATCAGAGCAGGCTGGGGCCCAGGGTTGGAATAATGCAGCCTAGTTGTATTTACACCATTCCAGCAGCTGTCTTAGAAATATAACTTTGCTCTGTGGTTTTCCGATCATTCACTTCATAGCCTATAGATTATAGGCTATGGATAATTTGATTGAGACCACAATAAATAGCCTATAGGTGCACTTGATATTGCAGGCCCAGAGGAGAATCAGAGACGAGGGTCAGCATTGAGCACACATCGATACATAGCCTAATAAGTTACCAATTTTTAAACTGAGAAATATTGAAATTTCATTCATTACAAATTACATGACCCTCCCCTGGACTAGATTTAAAAAAAAAAACTAAACCCCCCCTTGTCTGAAATTGAAAAAGCATGACCCTCTCCCATTCTCCTCCAGCTAACCATTCTGTACATTTAGATCCATACCTTATTTGCTATGTGTTTGCTGCTGTGTGCGCACGCATTCCTTTGTGTGGTCTGTGTGTGTGCGTGTGTGCTGTTGGTTTGGGGAGATCAGGGAGCTGCCTCAGAGAAAACGCTGCATTTGGTTTCTAGAGGGTTTTATCAAATTCAATGTCGCAACTCTCCAGAAGCACAATGTAATTTAAAAAGTTTACAATCATGTTAGGGGAGCTTTAGAGAAAAGAGAGGAGAGCAGGAAGGGCAACCTTGTGTTGTTGTTCTGAGCCGCTGATAAGGAGGCAGCCTCTAAGTGAACTAAATGAGAAATAGCGCCGGCACAGCTGTTGTTCCATTAAGGGCCCCCTGAGGAGGCTTTAAAGGGGGGTCTAGGAGGAGACAATACTCACAATGCCCAAAGACCTTGCCACATCTGCTACTCACTCCAACCTCTCATTCTGTGTGGCCCTAATCTAGTAAAGAAAACTGGTATTGATACTTGTATGCCATTCATCATTCATTTATGGATCTGGAGACGGTTTGAGATCGGTCCCTATCCAATTCTAGTGGTCCTCACTTGTTGGAACCATAGCTCTGAGGCGATTGAGTCACTAGCTCTCTCGCCAATACAGCTCTATGTAAGCCAGAAAAGATGCTGGTAGTTGCTTCTGGCTTGGACTTACGCTAGTAAACAACATCATTTATGAGCCTTTGCAATAATGTGTTGTTTTCAAAGCAGATGCTAAGGGAGTATTGCACAGCATCTGATCTCCACAGCCTTGGAGGCCAGGCCTGAGCAGATCTGTCAGACAGCTCGATAGGTGCAGGGTGGAAACCCTAGAGGAGAGAGAATATAGTTAGTAATAGGTGCGGAGAAGTCCTACATTCATGTTTAGACAGGGTGGTCAGCCTCTAACGGCTTTGGTGTGAATGTGATTCAGTCGGTCTCATTCACAGTACATACCATGGTTCTGGTGGTCAGACCATTCATGTTCTCAGATGGACTCATTCCCTTAGCAATACCCTTGCCAGAAGCTGTCCATACCCCCCTGAATTCCTATGCTGATATTTGCATATATCAATATTTGATGACTACTTCAGAAACTCAATATTTACTCTAAATATTTGTTATTAAGAATACGTTTCTGTTTCTCTTTACATCAGAGAAACAGATCAGGTATTTTATATCCCTGTTTTTCTTCTTCACATTGCACTCCACACTGGGTCAACCACTAACTATGTTTCTAATAAGCCATTACGAGCCATTTCTTTAATGAGACATTATTGTTGAGTACCTGTACTCTTCTCTGGTTCTATGTGTGTGATGAGTGGCCGAGACGTGACCTCATAACCTTGCACTCAGACCTGAATAACTTCTCCCTTTAATTGTAGTGCTATTTTAAAGAAGAAAGAAATAGAGAAATACTAGCTTAAAATGATTCTCAATACAGCATGTTGCCAGAGAAGTGTACCTGCTATTGTAGAGTGTTTCTTATGTCGTAATATTATCTCTAGCAGCAAGGAAATTATACCTGAGCTCACATACTGTACCAACTGTGATATAGCACCCATGTTGCTAAACAGGACAGCTACAGTATCTACAGTAAGCCATGTTGACAGATAGGCCTAGTTAAAGAAGTTTGTGTCAGCAGTTTGTGTCAGTACCAGTAATTATGTTCTCATCTGCCGCAGCACTGACTTTGACGACACCTTTGCATTTCAGTCAGGTCAGTCGGGTCAGATCCTCTCAGCCAGCCTAGTTTTCAGCCTCAACAACTATTTTCTGTATTTATGGTTTCTTTCTCATCCTTTTTGTGCCTCCCATCTCCCATCAGACCGGGGATTTTTCACAGAGACCAGATCCATTTAGATAGATCTGGCAGAAATGAGTCAGTCTGGGACGGCCCCCAAAGGGACCAGCACTCTCTCCTTTCTCTCTCTCTCTCTCCTTTCCGTGTTTTCTCTCACTTTGTGGAAAAGTACAGCACTTTTATGAGAGCCCAACAAAAAAACATTACTGGTAGTAGAAAAGCTACTCATTCAGTGCAGTCTTCAGTATCAAACATATCTGAAGTGTTCTCTCTCGTTCTCCACGTCGACACATATGCTTAGCTTGTGGTGTCATATATGGCTCCCTGCTGCTTCTCCACTGCAAAAACAATTCAGAAGCCTGTCAATGGCGTAAGCCATACTTTACCGCAGAGGATAAAGGCAGGAGAATAAGAGGAGATAGAGAAAAAACACACCAATTAATTTTGATGCAGGGTCCTCTATAGCTTTGGGCAGGCTGTAGCACGGGCCCAGCGGTGCCTGAATTATTTAGCCCAGCCTGGGTCTCCCTGAGCGAGGAGTAGCAGCGAGCACGGAGGGAGCACTGCTGGGGATTAGCTCCCGTAATGGGGTTTTCAGGAGAGCCAGGACTCCAGATTGGGAGCGATATGGTGCAGAGCGTTAACACCAGGACAGGGGTAAAGGGGGGATTTAGCATACAAGGATAACCACGTGTCCCTGGTATCGCTGCATCTAAAGTACACCATGTACCCTTCCCCTTGTCATTTAGTTGGCTGGGATTTGGTTATCCTCTCTCCAAGAGCACTACTGTCTTAGAAAGCTGCACCCCCTCAACCATGTGATGGAAGGAGGAATAGAGAGATAGAGAGAGAGAGAAAGTAAATTATAGATATAGAGGAAGAGGCGGCAGTGATAGATAGAGAGCCGTGCAAGACAGATAGGAGTGAGTAGTATTATCAACATCTGGACCATCATAGCTAAACTCATCTGTAAATAAATACAACCATTAGTATTTACTGGTACGACTCTCACACATATTGCTCCCACTAATACCCCTCCTAGCACTTTTGATGCTTATGAAACAGCAGCAGCAGCTCACGAGGAGAGAGAGAGGTTTTTGAGCCAGATGGAATCAGAGACTGTATCAGCCCTGTCTGAGATGAGCTCACATCTGCCACTCACGAGGAATATAAAAGAACAGACGGTGAGAGATTACACACTGATAAAGAGGGACAAGGTTATCCTGCTCAAACACAGCAGTGATTTTTGTTGACCTGGAGGTGTGAGGCCAGACAACCAGGTCAGGTCATGGAGTGATAAGAAGCCTTGGGAATGTGGTGAGGGTAGACACTGTGTACATCATGATCCAGGCATGCCTCATTGGAATTGAGAGTTATGACTCAATTTCCTTGCCCTGAACTGATTAATACAGCAGGGTGTTCGTTGGAACATTTTGACCAGCTTGCTTTACATTTGCACGTTTATGCACATCAGCGGAGTCTGGCATCACTTTAAACCGGAGAGTGGATCATCGTTATGGCTGGAATGGAATGAAAGCAACATGGTGTTGTTTACATTTGGTTGATGTGTGTGATACTTTTTCATTCATTCCATTCCAGCCATTACAAAGAGACGATCCTCTGATTTCTCCACACACACACACACACACACACACACACACACACACACACACACACACACACACACACACACACACACACACACACACACACACACACACACACACACACACACACACACACACACACACACACACACACACACACACATACACACACACACACGTGTACTGTATACACCAGTTGTCACACACACCTCAACCTTCACCCCTCTCTGAGACTGAGCCAGGGATTTACTTGCAATTTTCCAATTTTATTTTCCCCTTATATCTCATCTCACCTCGCCCAGTTCCCTCCAAACGCTTTTCATTTCTTTGAAATACAGTATATTTTTCATTCTTGTATTTTTACCCCTAATTTCTGTTGATTTAACTCTCATCCACCCAGCTTCTCTCTTTACTTACTGTAGATCTGTCTGCATCGAGTGCCTGTGGAGAGGGTGGGATGACCCTGCCGTTAGCTCCCGTAGGACTCTGCTCTTTTCAGTTTGTGAATAGCCGTCAGAGCCATTGTTTCCTTTTAGGATTGGGATATGTAGCGAGCTCTTTGAAAATCCCCTTCGGATGGATCACTTTGGCTTCAATACCTTGGATAGCTTTTCCCCAGAGCAACAACAAGGACACAATAAATGGACAAAATCAGAGTGATTCCTCATGAAACCCAGACAAAAAAGACCATGATTTCAGAGATTTTCACGAAATGTATTACATAGAATAATCCTTTTGAGGAAGGATCGTTGACATATATTTGACATTTATATCAGGCCTCCTTTAAGACTCTAGTGTTTTGTCTGTAGGTGCTGCAAAGCAAACATTGGTGTCATATGAAGCTTTACCACTTGCTCTGTAATATGAGTAGTATTTTCATTTCAATCTTTTTTTAAACATTTTTACGAGGGTACCATTTTGAATCCATTTTCACATTCACTCTGTTGGTAATGCTTACAAATTGGTTCATAACTCTAAAAGTAGCAGAGAATCCACTCTGGAACATGTTTATATTCTTCATTATTCACGAATTAAGGTAAAACAAAGTTATTGAAATCAAAATGCTACTCATATTACAGAGCAAGCAATATTTGCTTTGTAGCACATACAGATTAAAACACTGAAGTCATAAAGTAGGCCTGGATAAAATGTAATTAATATTCCAACTTTGTTAAATTATTTCTCAATTATGCTTTTAGATACAAATGTCAAATATATGTCAACAATCCTTCCTCCAAAGGACTACTCTATGATTACATTTCGAAATTGTCTGGGTTTTGTGAGGAATCACTCATAAGCAAAATTATGGGTCAGTGAGTGCATCCAACTCTGAACATGTTCATGTTAAAAACCCCAAATAAATAGATTATAAATAGATCAAGTCATTATCTAGTAATCTCAACCTCCATTCAATATTGTATATGATGAGCTTCGATACTGAGGATTGATTATCAACTATGCATCAACAAGCACTCCATAGGTCAAGCATTTAATGTTTTGACCTCCACTTTCCAAATACCAATTACCCGATGCCCTAGCCATCATACCCAGTGAAGCCCACACACATCAACCCAAGGCTAGCTGTGGGAGAGCTTTAACACAATGTCAGACATACAGATGTTCTTTATCCATCTTGACCTCTTCTCAAATCAGCATGGCCCCTGTCTACACTGTGACCCATGACCCCAATGCTCATGTTCATGGCTTTAATTGGCTGCTTTCCTCCCTCAGAAGTCATTCCAATACCAATTACAGTAGTGTTAGCAAGTTGCAGAGTGAATGTGCCCTCCACAGAGAGAGAGAGAGAGAGAGAAAGTGAGAGAGAGAGAGAGAGAGAGAGAGAGAGAGAGAGAGAGAGAGAGAGAGAGAGAGAGAGAGAGAGAGAGAGAGAGAGAGAGAGAGAGAGAGAGAGAGAGAGAGAGAGAGAGAGAGAGAGAGAGAGAGAGAGAGAGAGAGAGAGAGAGAGAGAGAGAGAGAGAGAGAGAGAGAAGCTATAAATAGGCAGCCTGGTCGGGAATCAGGATTATATGCAGCGGTCATTAGGGTCAGTCAGAGAAGGCGTGAGGAGGAAAGAGCAATGGAGGGAGGAGGCCAGGGATTGGGGAGGAGAGAAAGAAAAGGAAGATGGAAAGAGAAATGAATAAGTGTGGGCAGTCAGTTATCTGATCAGATGGACAGGGTCCTATCACATACATGCTGTCTGAGCAGGAAGAGGATAGGCCTGATGAATTTCCTATGATAGATGAGTGGACGCATGGAGCGTCGGCCCCATCTGCTAGGCTTAATGAAATGTGTCCCACTACAAGATGGAATGCATTATTCAAACACATCCTGCGATGCCTATTCCTCTTTCCTCTAATACAGCCCGGAAGAATAGCCATCAGCATCACTTTCTCTACTGTTGATCTTTCAATTTGAGAATCCGTTTTTTCATTTTGCACCCCTCAAATATCTCTCATCTCTAAAATGAATAGTGGTCCATTCTTTGTGTCTTAAGATCAAGAATGAGTCAGACAGAATCTACAGATGTGTTTTGTGTTCATGCCTGTCCCTCCTCTTATTTCTATAGTCATTCTATTACAGCCAGAGCTAGTGCATTTAGACACTTTCAAAGCAAACAGTAAGAGAGAGAGAAAGAAAGAGCGGACTAGCTTGAATTCACAAGTGTCCTTGTTAAGCAGTTTCTGTGGAGAACTACCTCTACACTAGCAGACAGAAGATAGATTGCTAGGCCCCCTCCACACATTCACATGGATGTATACTACCGGTCAAACATTTTTGAACACCTACTCATTCAAGGGTTTTTCTTTATTTGTACTAGTGAAGACATCAAAACTATGAAATAACACATATGGAATCATGTAGTAACCAACGATATATTTTAAATTTGAGATTTTACAAATAGCCTCTTGTTACCTTGATGACAGCTTTGCACACTCTTGCCATTCTCTCAAACAGCTTCACCTGGAATGCTTTTCCAACCGTCTTGAAGGAGTTCCCACATATGCTGAGCACTTGTTGGCTGTTTTTCCTTCACTCTGTGGTCCAACTCATCTTAAACCATCTCAATTTGGTTTTAGGTCCCACTAAGCCCAAACCAGATGGGATGGCATATCACTGCAGAATGCTGTGGTAGCCATGCTGGTTAAGTGTTCCTTGAATTCTAAATAAATCACAGACTGTGTCACCAGAAAAGCCTCCCCACACCATAACACCTGCTTTACAGTGGGAAATACACATGGGGAGATCATCCGCTCACTCACTCCGCATCTCACAATGACACGGCGGTTGGAACCGAACATCTCCAATTTGAACTCATCAGACCAAAGGACAAATATCCAACGGTTGAACGGACAAATACCCAGTTGAATAACTCACCCAACCGCCGAAATCTCAAATGTCCAGAGAAATCTAACCTGATTGATTTGATATTGACAAATTTTCCAAATAAATATTCTACGGTTGGTGCTTTTTTGTAATGATTTAACTGACCATTGTGCTGTTTTTGCTGTTAGAAATACTAAGGTTCCTAAGATAAACCCATGCTTTATTCGTAAGTGAAATTTTAAGAGTTTTAATGAGCAGGCTTTCTTGCATGACTTGTTTTATTTTGACTGGAGCAAGATTGAGCTTATTCCTGATGTGGAAACTGCCTGGAAGTTATTTTGATAAGTTTTTTTCCCAAATAGTAAACAAACATGCCCCATTCCACAGGTTCAGAGTTAAAGGGCGGGATAATCCATGGTTTTCTTCTGAGCTGTCTTGTATTATTCACGACCGTAATCTAGCCTGGGCTAAAGCAAGGAAATCATTTTCTGATGCTGATTGGCTTATTTTTAGGCAGTTACGAAACAAGTGTTATTTTCTTCTCAGGAAGGCCAAGTCTGAATATTTTATATCTGTTACCACTAATACCCTGAATGACCGTAGACATTTTTAGGAGGCTATTAAGTCTATGTCTGGTAAAAGTAATGTTAATGAATTACCGTCATGTGTACTGAAGGACTCTGTTGCTGTATATGACAAAACTGAAATGCTGAATTGTTTCAATGAGCACTTTGTATCATCTGGTAGGCTGTTTGGGGGGAGGGGGGGGGGGGGGGGGGGTACTGTCACGTCCTGACCTTGTTTCTTGTTTAGGTTGGTCAGGGCGTGAGTTGAGGTGGGCATTCTATGTGTTGTTCTAGTTTTGGTTTTCTATGTGTTTGGCCTGGTTTGGTTCTCAATCAGAGGCAGCTGTCAATCGTTGTCTCTGATTGAGAACCATATTTAGGTAGCCTGTTTTTTTTCCCACTTGATTTGTGGGTAGTTGTTTTCTGTTTAATGTATGTCACCTTACTGAACTGTTTAGTTTCATTCGCTGTTGTTATTTTGTTTAGTGTTCTCTGTTTAATAATATGAACATGGACACGTACCACACTGCATATTGGTCTGATCTCTCCTACTCCTCCTCAGACGAGGACGACGAACGTTACACTCTAAAGCTTTTGATGCAGTTGATCGTGCTATACTGAGGCAGAGAATGTCGAGTGTAGGTCTTTCGGAGCATGCAGTTGCTCAGTGCACTCAATTTGATGGGCTCATGTCTGTTAAATTGTCTGTCTGTAATGGTGTGCCCCAGGGCTCTCTACTTGGTCCCCTCTTATTCACTATTTATATAAATAATTTAGACAAAAATGTGGAAAATGCTCAACTTCACTTTTATGCTGATGATACGGTTATTTATTGTTGTGCCTCGTCTCTCACAAAAGCTTTCCAGAACTTGCAAACTGCTTTTTATACGGTTCAACACACCTTGTGTCAGGTGAAGCTCATCGTCAATACTGACAAAACTAAACTAATGGTGTTTTCTAAAGCAAGAAATAGACCTCTGAACCTTTCACATATTACTATCTGTCAGGGCAATGATATTGAGACTGAAACCTCATGTAAAAATCTTGGAATTTTAATTGATGACGGCCTCTCTTTAAATTGCATATTCAACAACTTACAAAGAAATTGAAGCTGAAGTTAGGATTTTATTTGAGGAATAAGGCCTGTTTTTTAAGCCAGAAGTAGGCTAGTATCAGCTACATTTATGCCTTTACTAGACAATGGGGATATTTCATATATGAATGCTTCCGCTCCACCCTTTACCATGGAGCATTGAGATTTATTTTAAACTGCAAAACTTTTACGCACCACTGCACTTTATATACAAGGGTTGGCTGGCCTTCTCTAGTCACTCTAGGCTAAGTCACTGGTATACTTTTATTTACAAAGCCATGTGGTGGGTACTCTCTTCGTTCACATGACTTTATCCTGCTAACTGTTCCAAACGTTGGTAAAAGGGCTTTTATGTACTCTGCGCCATCGGCTTAGAACGCCTTACAAAATACTTTTAAACTGAAGAACTTGTCCCGATTGGTGTTTTTAAATCAATGATGAAGGATTTTGAGGCTGATTCCATGACCTGTCAATATTTTTAATGAGTTGTTTTATGATTTTGTTAGACTCTTGTGAATTCAATGTTTTTTTTACTAGATTACCTGTAGTTGTTCATGTTGTATGTCTGTAATTGTTTAATGACTTAGTGCTGCCTATCTTGGCCAGGACGCTCTTGAAAAATATATTTCAAATCTCAATGAGCCCTTCCTGGTTGAATAAAGGTTAAATACTGTATATATATTTTTAAAAGTTTCATCACAGCGCTTGATGGTTTATGCGACTGCACTTGAAGAAACTTTCCGAATTAACTGACCTTTATGTCTTAAAGTACTGTCATTTCTCTTTGCTTATTTGAGCTGTTCTTGCCATAATATGGACTTGGTCTTTTACCAAATAGGGTTATCTTCTGTATACCCCCTTCCTTGTCACAACACAATGCATTAAGAAGGAAAGAAATTCTACAAATTAACTTTTAAGAAGGCACACCTGTTAATTGAAATGCATTCCAGGTGACTACCTCATGAAGCTGGTTGAGATAATGCCAAGAGTGTGCAAAGCTGTCATCAAGGCAAAGGGTGGCTATGTGTTTCATAGTTTTGATGTCTTCACTATTATTCTACAATGTAGAAAATAGTAAAAATAAAGAAAAACCTTTGAAAGAGTAGGTATTTGGAAACTTTTGACCGGTACTGTATGGAAAATAGCACCTTCACCATATAAACCCTATAAAAGTGAAACTGCCCATTCAAAACTTTGTGGAAGACATTGAGGGACAAAGAGAGAAAGAGACAACACAGGGTTTTTCAATTTAAATTATTCTAGAAAATCCTTGCAACTAACAGAGTGTTATGTATATGGGAACACAACCATCCCAGCTCTGCAGATTTTGTACTGTCAATATGGAGCTTCTTTTTGGTCGCAGGTTCAGGAATGGCTGAAGAATTGCAACATTTACCTGTAGTTAACTCTGCAAATAGCACTGCTGGGTGACTTGAAAAGTCATAGTCAATCGATCAATAATATAATAATACTCTGGCCCATTCCAGAGTAAAATGTTTATCTTTAATTTACAATTTGTAATGACTATGAAAATAGAAAGGTTCAGAACTTTTCTGAAACATCACTACAAGTTTGAAAAATATATGACAAATAGAAATCAAAACTAGATGGTGTTCAGAGATAGATGGAAGCGGTTGAGGGTAGCTGAATGAACGGACTAAAAACAAACAAAAGATCATTCAAGTAAAATAGATTGTGTCCGTAAGATGTACAGTTGAAGTCGGAAGATTACATACACTTAGGATGAAGTCATTAAAACTTGTTTTTCAACCACTCCACAAATTTCTTGAAGCTATACATCTACTTTGTGCATGACACAAGTAATTTTTCCAACAATTGTTTACAGACATTATTTGACTTATAATTCACTGTGTCCAGAAAATTATGTCATGGCTTTAGAAGCCTCTGATAGGCTAATTGACATCATTTGAGTCAATTGGAGGTGTACCTGTGGATGTATTTCAAGGCCTACCTAAAAACTCAGTGCCTCTTTGCTTGACATCATGGGAAAATCAAAAGAAATCAGCCAAGACGGCAGAATTTTTTTTGTAGACCTCAACAAGTCTGGTTCATCCTGGGGAGCAATTTCTAAACTCCTGAAGGTACCACGTTCATCTGTACAAACAATAGTACGCAAGTATGGACACCATGGGACCACGCAGCCGTCATACCGCTCAGGAAGGAGACGAGTTCTGTTTCCTAGAGATGAATGTACTTTGGTGCGAAAAGTGCAAATCAATCCCAGAACAACAGCAAAGAACCTTGTGAAGATGCTGGAGTAAACGGTACAAAAGTATCTATATCCACAGTTAAACAAGTCCTATAACGACATAACCTGAAAGGCCGCTCAGCAAGGAAGAAGCCACTGCTCACAAACTTCCATAAAAAAGCCAGACTAAGGTTTGCAACTGCACATGGGGACAAAGATCGTACCTCTTGGTCACAAATGGGTCTTCCAAATGGACAATGACCCCAAGCATACTTCCAAAGTTGTGGCAAAAAAGGACAACAAAGTCAAAGTATTGGAGTGGCCATCTCAAAGCCCTGACCTCAATCCTATAGTAAATTTGTGGGCAGAACTGAAAAAGCGTGTGTGAGCAAGGAGGCCTACAAGCCTGACTCAGATACACCAGCTCTGTCAGGAGGAATGGGCCAAAATTCACCCAACTTATTGTGGGAAGCTTGTGGAAGGCTACCCAAAACGTTTGGCCCAAGTTAAACAATTTAAAGGCAATGCTACCAAATACTAATTGAGTGTATGTAAACTTTTGACTCACTGGGAATGTGATGAAAGAAATAAAAGCTGAAATAAATCATTCTCTCTATTATTATTCTGACATTTCACATTCTTAAAATAAAGTGGTGATCCTAACTGACCTAAAACAGGGAATATTTACTAGGATTAAATGTCAGGAATTGTGAAAAACTGAGTTTAAATGTATTTGGCTAAGGTGAATGTAAACTTCCAACTTAAACTGTATATAGTATGTATAAACTGGAAGTAGAGGCCTAAGCGTTGTCCATCAGTTTACTCCAATTAGGGGAGGGGTGGTAGGGTTAGGGGAAAATAAGAAAGGCACATACAGTATATATTGTATATAAAAACAGAATAAAAAAATAATATATTTTTTAATTGGCAATTGGAAATTATGCAGAAAATTACATTCATATAAGACACAATATATTTGCAATATCAAAGCTGATCCACCCCCTGAGAAAGAGACTGAGAGAATTCCCATGGAACAGTTTTTTTTCTCTCTCTAACCCCTGCTTCTGCTTCGCTCTGCCTCCTCCTCAGCATCAACCTTTCTCTCTTGCCCCCGCTCTATCCCTCTCTATGTCCCCTCTCCTCATCTCTCTTTGTGTGGATTGTGTCTCTTGAGGAGCCGCTGTGCTGTTTTGTTGGAGCTCAGGACGAAAGGCCAAGGTGAGTCCTTATCAGACTCATGTTTACAAAGCTCTCTACCGTGTCAACAAGGACAAACTCTCTCATGCTCCTAATGCTGAGCCCCTTATTCCAACACACTCCACCATCCTCCTGAAGGCCATCCTGCCTCTCCACAGCAGCCTATCTTGTCTATCGTCTAGCTATCTCATGCATGTGTGTGCGGCTTAGCCTATGTTTGTGTGCGTGCTCGCCAAAAGGCTGCTTCCTCTCCGGAATAATTGATTTAACAAATTGCCGGCCGTGTTTCATTCCGAGGAAGTGACAGGAGTGGAGCAGGGCGCCGGAGCCAGGAGATTAATTAGGAAACAAAGTCCTCTTTATGGAAATTAAACGTGTCCTCTGATGATAGCCTTCCTTTCCCAACAGCCCGCCGGGTCTGCTCCCTTTTGGATGATAAAGGACTGGGAGGCTTCAGGAGACACCACAGACATGACCTCCCTCTCAGCACAGGCCTGCCCCACAGCACAGCATACTGTAGCATAGCACAGCTCAGAACACAGCACAACCCAGCACCCACAGATACGCTCGCTCCAACTCATCATGGGTGATGGGTTTTACACTTAACCATCAAGTAGGCACTGAACCTTGAAAAAAACAGCTGCTGGTGAAAACAATGTGAGATCTTCTCATAGGAACAAATTGCATTGAAACGGAGGAATGGCATACATAAGAAGCACCTCATATCCTGTTCAGTCAGCCCTGTACACTAGCTGTGGGTACTCTACAGAGTGCTCTGCATATAACGAGGTCCCAGGAGTGCAGACCTGAAATGCTTGAATGAGTTGTGGTATAGAAGCTGGTGTCCATTACATTACCTACTGGATGCATGCACATGACACCATGCCCCGATGATTGGAAGAGAGGAATTAACTAGCTTTCAACAAACAACATCTGAATAAGTATTTACGCTGCATGTCTGGCTCCCAATCACCCTCACTTCATACTGAGAGAGCATTAGACATTTTTTAATTACTTTATTTTATGTGCCTAATAGTAAAGATGTAATTTAACTGTAAAAATGTATATTTTTCCTTTTTCTCTGGTTCTTTGGCCCCCAAGGCCTGTGGTTGTTGGTTGCAGTGAAATATATTTTTTTAAATACATATTTCCATTTTTGTCTGCCTCGAGGGCCCCCTAAGCCCCTTTATTAAACAGGCCCTGTGCATATATAGGCATATATCAGAGAGATGGAGTAAAGAAAGACAGCCAGGCTTTTGTTTTGATCTTGAGGTAAGTGCTGATTGGATAACAGCAGCCATCCACTTATCGTCTACGATCTGATTCAAAATGGATGATTGGATGCTAGGCCATCTCAAGAGGTAAACTCGCTAAACAAAGCAATACATAAAGGCTCACTCTCTCATAAGTGTTTGCTAGTCAAACACTAGACACATGCATGACCTTGAACAAATATTTCAATGGAGGCTTGGGAGGGTTTGACTTGTCTGTGTGAATGCGTATTGAGCTGTGTGCGTGCCTGTGTGTGTGTGTGTGTGTGTGTGTGTGTGTGTGTGTGTGTGTGTGTGTGTGTGTGTCGGTTCCCGAGGGTTTAAGCAATATGAAAACTGAAGGAAACAAAGGCCCAATTAAAATAACCATCATTACACTATAATCATCTGGGGCTATGCAGCAACAAATGGAAATTGGGATGCACTAAGTTCACCCGTCCCTAGTGGGTCTCCCAGCCACACACTGCCTGCTCTATCTTCCCCTTTCCTCTCATTATTGTTCTATTCTGATTCCCCTGCTCTCTCTATTTCTTCATTTCTCTCTCTCCCCCTTCCCTTCTCTTCTCTCTGTCCATCCTGACCTGGACAGTGATTGTTTTTGGTTTGAAAGCCCTTCAGCTCAGATTTCCACCCTGTAAATATAAGTGCTGTGACAGGAGACAGGTCAGAGAAACACCATGCACTGACGAGGGGAGAGAAATGCCTGTGGAATACCTTAATGTAGCGTCCTTGCCAACCGTGTGTGTGTTACTATTCAGTCTGTTGTTGCAGTAGATCACAGCATCCAAGTTACCACCATAGTCACACCTGTCAACCTAAAAAGTAAAAAAAAATAACACCTGTTATATATTTGTTTTGGAATAGTTTCCCTCTCTCTGTATCTATCTTCATTGTAGCTCAAGAGCTGATCATTCTGTGGTAGAAGACATCAGATGATGCGTAAAAGCTGGAGGTCAGTGGTCTAGGTATTTGGCCATAAATCTTGACCACTTTGCTGAACTGAAGGGGGAAAGCTGTGTCTCGTTTTGCTTTGACTTTTAGCTCAGACAAACACACAGGAACCTCTTGGCCAGTTGCAAAGTACAGACAGGTCAAACAGCACAGACTGGTCTCGTAGACTAGAGGTAACATATCAAATGTAAATCCGGGACACTCAAATAGTAAGATACACTACAGGCCAAAAGTATGTGGACACCCCTTAGAATTTGTGGATTTGGCTAGTTCAGCCACACCCGTTGCTGACAGGTGTATACAATTGAGCACACAGCCATGCAATCATAGACAAACATTGGCAGTAGAATGTCCCGTACTGAAGAGCTCAGTGACATTCGACATGGCACCGTGATAGGTTACCACCTTTCCAACAAGTCAGTTTGTCAAATGAATGCCCTGCTAGAGCTGCCTTGTGAAGTGGAAATGGCTGAGCAACATAGGCTCAGCCACGAAGTGGTAGGTCACACAAGCTCACAGAAGGGGACCGCCGAGTGCTGAAGCGTGTAGTGCGTAAAAATCGTCTGTCCTCGGTTGCATCACTCACTACAGAGTTTCAAACTGCCTCTGTAAGCAACGCCAGCACAATAACTGTTTGTCGGAAGCTTCATGAAATGGGTTTCCATGGCCGAGCAGCCGCATACAAGCCTAAGATCACCATGCACAATGCTAATCATCGGCTGGAGTGGTGTAAAGCTCGCCGCCATTGGACTCTGGAGCTGTGGAAACGCATTCTCTGGAGCAATGAATCACGCTTCACCATCTGGCAGTCCGATGGACAAATCTGGGTTTGGCGGATGCCAGGAGAACTCTACCGGCCCGAATGCATAGTGCCAACTATAAAGTTTGGTGGAGGAGGGATAATGGTCTGGGGCGGTTTTTCATGGTTTGGGCTAGGCCCCTTAGTTCCAGTGAATAGAACGTTACAGCATACAATGACATTTTAGACGATTCTGTGCTTCCAACTTTGTGTCAACAGTTTGGGGAAAGCCCTTTCCTGTTTCAGCATGCAAAAAGCAAGGTCGATACAGAAATTATTAGTTGAGATCAGTGTGGAAGGACTTCGACCCCATTGAACACCTTTGGGATGAATTGGATCTCCGACTGCAAGCCAGGCCTAATTGCCCAACATCAATGCCCGACCTCGCTAATGCTCTTGTGGCTGAATGAAAGCAAGTCCCCGCAGCAATGTTCTAACATCTAGTGGAAAGCCTTCCCAGATGAATGGAGGCTGTTATAGCAGCAAAGGAGGGGACCAACTCCATATTAATGGCCATGATTTTTGGAATGAGATGTTCGATGAGCAGGTGTCCACATACTTTTGCCCACGTAGTGTATGTTACGTTTGGTATGGTAAATTAAGACAGAACGTTACTTTATGCAAAAGCAAAATTAAGGTGGTTAGTCGAAGTGGATGGGTGGGCAAATAACACAAACGTCTAGCAACCCAAAGGTTGTGTGTTCAAGTCTCATCAAGGACAACATTAGCTAATTAGCAACTTTGCAACTACTTGCTACTTTCCAACTACTTAGCATGTTAGCTAACCCCTTAACCCTAACCTTAAATAAAGGTTAAATAAAATTGAATAAATAAAACTAACTCCTAATCCCAACCTTAACCCCTAACCCAGCTAATGTTAGCGTTAGGCACCTAGCCACCTTGCTAACGTTAGCCACAATAAATTGGAATTCGTAACTAGGAGATCGTAACATATTGTACGATTGCAATTCGTAACATATCATAGTAATTGTATTCGTAAAATATCATACAGAATGAATGATTGACATCCACAAATGAATACATACCATACAAAATGTAACATATCACACTAAATGGAGTGTCACAGGTTTACTCACAGAATAATACCAAATGCTCTGAGACCACGTTGAAAAGCACCTGTCCAGACATTAGATCTATGGAGCGAACAGACACTGTGGCTAGAGGGAGAAATTGGGGGAAGACTTGGACAGGACAGGAAAACGAATGAAGGACAAGTAAAAAGAGATAGTGGCAGTTGACCCTTAACGTGTTTATATTCAAAGCTCATAGTATTCTCTGTGGACCGTGGTCTTCTTTAAATAACGCATGTTTATTTCAAGCGAAATGACCTAATGATTGATCTAGGAGTTCTCAACAGGACTCATTTAGAAGGATATTAGCTTGGAACTACAGATGAATTACGTATTGAATGTACTAGCTTACTGCCGGTTGATGCTGATTTTCCAACAGTGATACATCTTGCGAATCCCACCCCCATAACGCCCACCTACACACCCATTACACACACTGAGTATTTCATTTGATTTAGGACCTTACAGACTAAAGCTAAAACAACAGCTTAAGTAGTTGTTGAGGAGATGTATACAAGTATCCTGACAGTATGAAAAGAGTAGAGAATATCTTACGGAATCTGAGCAACACTTCTACTGGAATATATCGTGACATTTTGGCAGCAAAGGGTAAAGAATGTCAGTAATTGGAGGAGGACTGAGGTAGACTTTTGCTTGACATTGTGGAAATGAATGGAAAAATAAGAACACTCCATGGATGGCATTTGGAGAGAGAACAACCAGATGATTCATGTGCACACACACATACACACCCTTCTTGATTTCAGGTGGTTTCGTTCATCCTCCCCTCTGCTAATGGAAATTCCCCTGGACATGTCTCGGAAAAAGAATCTCCTCTATTAATTTGATCCTGCTCTCTTTATTGGTCCACCCACTGAGCACAAATGAAATAACCCTGTCAGTTCTAATTCAGGGATGGCATTGCTCTTCCAGCACAGAGGACACAGGCCAGTACATCACATTGCATCCCAAGGAAACCACAGATCAGAGGGGGTCCAGGAAGGCTGATTGGTCTGTAAGAAGAGGATAAAATAGCACCCATGTTAATTATAGTGATTATGGACACTTTGTGACCACAGGGATCAACCCAAAACCCTCAGGGGACAGTGACCAAGTAAATATTTGTCTTTGGTGCATGGATTTGATGTCAACCAATATCCAACATCCAATAACTACAACTCAATACATACCGTATCTGTTCCAAAGTAAAACAAATAATAATAATCACTGTGTATACATACAGTGAGGAAACCCAGTCGAGATTTTGATGCTGTGAGTAAAACTGTGAGCTCCCTGCTCTGCGGTGGAGTGTCAGATGCTAATGCCAGTGGATAGAGGCTCTACTCTGGGGTATTAACTCAAACATGGAGGCCTAATGCCACGGGATAAAGTGTTCAGCCTCACTTACAGGGGCACCGGCACTCCCGCAGGATCATGCAGAGGCCTGGGCGTCTGGATTCAATTACCACAGACTCGTCTTGGGCATCTCCATGCCAAGGGAGCGACTGGAGGCGGCTGATGCATGCTTGGAGCCAGAATTAACAGCCTTAAAGGCGAGCTGAACTCAAGAACCAACTTCTCTTGTTGAAAACGGTATTAGTCAGAAACATTTATTCCCATTGCTAGAATTTACTTAAGCGCAAGTAGCTTAATTTTGGTCATAAAGTCAGTATCGTCCAGAACTGAGTTTGTCATGACCTACTTGAGGGTTGGGTTGGGTTTTGATTTTGACAATGTCCATTTGCCCATTGACACGGGATGAACAGCTGCGTAAATTGCACTCTATCCAATGGCACAGACTGAGACCTTTCCAGCAGTAAGCAGCAGCCCAGAATTCATTTACATAAGACAAAATGTTGCGCATTTTTGTAACTTGAGAAATACTGCACCAGAAACCTTAGTTAGATGTAAAATTGCTCGACTAAAACCTCCTCATTTTGCGCTGGAACAGTAATTGTGGAAATAAATAATATTTAGCTAAAAAGTGTCAGTAATTGCATGGAGTGGAAACAGAGGACTAACAGAGAGCTAATCAATCAACCATCACTAACGTTAGCTATCATATCCAAGTTACCTGGAAAGTTAATTAGCCACACATTCACCCAGGGACCAACAATGGTGTTCACGGGTATATTCAACTAACTTTCATGTCTTTATTACCTTATATTTGTCAGAAACCCCACGTGGAGTCTGAGTAAAGTGTCAATCATTTATGTTGCGCTGCATTCACAGTGATGTCATCATGAGAAAGAGGATGGGTCGTCAGTTTTTTGGACAGCCTCAGAAAATAAGAAAAGTAAGAAAATGAGAACCAGTCAGATGAGAGAAGTACACAGTAGTACAACAGATGAATCAATGTTTCTTGATATAATAATCATTGCCATTCAGATCAGAAATGGTTAGTAATCCATTCCTGAACATCATGGCAAGAAACACCACTTGTTTACTGATAATATGTATTGCATGTTCACTCTGGTGCGTTCAGAGTAAAGAGGGAGAGAGAGAGAGCATGAGGATGCCAACAGGGCAGGGAGAGCAGGTGAGTGAAAAAAGGAGCACATGTTGATGACTGATCTGATATCGCCGTGTTGGTGTTGTTCCTACAACATAATTCATGTTGGCACAACAGAGGTTGGGTTTAGGCACAGGGACCACTGAGGATAGGTTTAGGCACAGGGCCCACTGAGGTTAGGTTTAGGCACAGGGCCCACTGAGGTTAGGTTTAGGCACAGGGCCCACTGAGGTTAGGTTTAGGCACAGGGCCCACTGAGGATAGGTTTAGGCACAGGGCCCACTGAGGATAGGTTTAGGCACAGGGCCCACTGAGGATAGGTTTAGGCACAGGGCCCACTGAGGTTAGGTTTAGGCACAAGGGCCCACTGAGGTTGGGTTTAGGCACAGGGCCCACTGAGGTTAGGTTTAGGCACAGGGCCCACTGAGGATAGGTTTAGGCACAAGGGCCCACTGAGGTTAGGTTTAGGCACAGGGCCCACTGAGGATAGGTTTAGGCACAGGGCCCACTGAGGTTAGGTTTAAACACAGGGCCCACTGAGGTTAGGTTCAGGCGCAGGGCCCTCTGAGGTTAGGTTTAGGCACAGGGCCCACTGAGGTTAGGTTTAGGCACAGGGCCCACTGAGGTTAGGTTTAGGCACAAGGGCCCACTGAGGTTAGGTTTAGGCACAGGGCCCACTGAGGATAGGTTTAGGCACAGGGCCCACTGAGGTTAGGTTTAGGCACAGGGCCCACTGAGGTTAGGTTTAGGCACAGGGCCCACTGAGGATAGGTTTAGGCACAGGGCCCACTGAGGTTAGGTTTAGGCATAGGTGTCACTGATGTTAAGGTTAGATCAAAGGATGGGGGGCAGGGGAATATTCTGTTAGTTGGAACTGGGGTAACCAACTAACTACAGGTCAGTTGCAATGATGGTCCTGGAGCAACATTAATTATGATGTCTTAGGAAAAACACCAACAAGACTAACCATCAATATTTGCACGATCTGATATCGGCGTGTTGGTGATGTTCCTACGACATCATAATTAATGTTCCTCTAGGACCATCATGAAAACTGCCCTGTAGTTATTTGGTTATGAATAATAACATCACACCAGTTTAATCTTAATGTACAGACAGACTCCTGTTGGCCTCTAAATGTGTATCAACATTGTTTCTAGTCATTAGTTTATTGATAATATTTCTTTCATGTTCACTCTTGTGCGTTCAGAGGAAAGAGAGAGATGGGAGAAAGAGAGCACGAGGATGCCAACAGGACAGGGAGAGCAGGTGACATGGAGGTGAGTGAGAAAAGGAGCAAATATTGATGGTTAAGACCAAATAATGACATCACAACAGTCTAATCCTAATGTTAATTTAAGCTGAGATATTCCTCTAAGTATGGCTTCTCATGTACAGTGCCTTGCGAAAGTATTCGGCCCCCTTGAACTTTGCGATCCTCACTGAACTTCTGGAGAGTTTGCTGCACTGAAAGTAAAGGGGCTGAATAATTTTGCACGCCCAATTTTTCAGTTTTTGATTTGTTAAAAAAGTTTGAAATATCCAATAAATGTCGTTCCACTTCATGATTGTGTCCCACTTGTTGTTGATTCTTCACAAAAAAATACAGTTTTATATCTTTATGTTTGAAGCCTGAAATGTGGCAAAAGGTCGCAAAGTTCAAGGGGGCCGAATACTTTCGCAAGGCACTGTATATTTCATATAATATAATCAAGCAGGGAGAGTGAGTTTGAGACAATGACAGACAGACAGACAGAGAGAGAGAGAGAGCAGACAGGCAGGCAGGCGAAGATGAAGGTGCAGGAGAGGGAGGGAGGGGAGCTTGGACCTCGCCCAAATCAGCCAAATGTGAATGTCATACCTAGTCAAACCTTATCAAATACTCTACTTTCAGGAGAAATGGTTTAAAGATTATACTTGGCTCCATTACAGCCCCTCCTTAAAGTGGGTCCTCTGTTTCTATTGTGCTAAATACTTTGCAACACAAAAGTCTCAGCTTGCGTTAAAAGCAGATGCAGATTCAAGACTGGCTTTGGAGGAAGGCACCGGAGAAATTAAATGCGTATAAAGACAGCCAGTGTCACATGAGCTGTGATGACTCGGATTCAGGAGCCAAAGCCTGTTAATGTGCAACTTTCACGTGAGCTGGAAAGACAGCAGCAACAAGCAAGGAGAAATCTTATGAAGATTGTTGGGGGTGTGAAGTACTTGGCGCGGCAAGGTCAGGCTTTTCGAGGCGTTGATAAGGAGAGTGGGAATTTCAGCCAGCTTCTAAAGTACAAGGCAGAGGGCAATGCAGAGCTGACCACCTGGCTGAAATGTCACTTTGATTTCATCAGTCCCCAAATGCATTTTTTTTTAAAGCTAGTGGGCAATAAAATCGTCACAGAAATTGTGTCGGAAATAACATCAATGCCAGTGGTCCAGTTCGCACTTATCATTGATGTCACACAGGATATATCAGGAGTTGAACAGGAGTCAATATGTTTGCGCTTTGTAGATGCATATCTAGAACCAAAGGAAGTATTCCTGGGACTCTATGAAGTGTCATCAACGACAGGGCAAAATATAGCCAAGATGGCATGTGATGTGAGGATGCGTCTAGGCCTTCCTCTGTCCCAACTTCCAGGACAAACCTATGATGGTGCCGCAAACATGGCTGGGCGATTGCAGGGGGTGCAAGACATTTTAAGGAAAGAACAACCGCTGTGTATGTATTGTCACTGTGGTCCACACTGTGTGAACTTAGTTCCGCAGGCTGCCTGTGTAGCCTCTCCACTATAAGAGATTCAATGGGTCTGGTGCATGAATTGGGGGGCTTCTTTATTCAATCTGGCAAGTTCAAGGTGATTTTCCAGGAAATCGCAAAATCAAGCATGGTTTCACCTCGTTGAAACTAGAGGTTGACTGATTATGATTTTTCAATGCCGATACCGATTATTGGAGGACCAAAAAAGCCGATACCGATTAATCGGCCGATTGTTATATATATATATATATATATATATATATATATATATTTGTAATAATGATAATTAGAACAATACTGAATGAACACTTATTTTAACTTAATATAATACATCAATCACATCTATTTAGTCTCAAATAAATTATGAAACATGTTCAATTTGGTTTAAATAATGCAAAAACAAAGTGTTGGAGAAGAAAGTAAAAGTGCAATATGTGCCATGTAAAAAAGCTAACCTTTAAGTTCCTTGCTCAGAACATGAGAACATATGAAAGCTGTTGGTTCCTTTTAACATGAGTCATCAATATTCCCAGGTAAGAAGTTTTAGGTTGTAGTTATTATAGGACTATTTCTCTCTATTCCATTTGTATTTCATATACCTTTGACTATTGGATGTTCTAAAAGGTACTTTAGTATTGCCAGCCTAATCTCGGGAGTTGATAGGCTTGAAGTCATAAACAGCGCAATGCTTGAAGCACAGCGAAGAGCTGCTGGCAAAGGCAGGAAAGTGCTGTTTGAATGACTGCTTACGAGCCTGCTGCTGCCTTCCACCGCTCAGTCAGACTGCTCTATCAAGTCATAGACTTAATTATAACATAATAACAAACAGAAATATGAGCCTTAGGTCATTAATATGGTCAAATCCAGAAACTATCATTTCGAAAACAAAACGTTTACTCTTTCAGTGGAATACGGAACCGTTCCTTATTTTATCTAACGGGTGGCATCCATAAGTCTAAATATTGCTGTTACATTGCACAACCTTCAATGTTATGTCATAATTATGTACCATTCTGGCAAATGAATTACGGTCTTTGTTAGGAAGAAATGGTCTTCACACAGTTCGCAACGAGCCAGGCGGCCCAAACGTCTGCATATACTCTGACTCGCACAGAACCCAAGATAAGTGACACAATTTACCTAGTTAAAAGAAATTCATGTTAGCAGACAATATTAACTAAATATGCAGGTTTCCTAGGAACGCGAAGCGAGGCGGCCATCTCTGTCAGCGCCGGAAGTATAGTATGTATAAAAATATATACTTGTGTATTGATTTTAAGAAAGGCTTTGATGTTTATGGTTAGGTACATTGGTGCAATGACAGTGCTTTTTTTCACGAATGTGCTTGTTAAATCATCACCCGTTTGGCGACGTAGGCTGTGATTCAATGATAAATTAACAGGCACCGCATTGATTACTTGCAACGCAGGACAAGCTAGATAAACTAGTAATATCATCAACCATGTGTAGTTAACTAGTGATTATGTTAAGATTGATTGTTTTTTGCAAGATAAGTTTAATGCTAGCTAGCACCTTACCTTGGCTCCTTGCTGCACTCGCATAACAGGTAGTCAGCCTGCCACGCAGTCTCCTCGTGGAGTGCAATGTAATCGGCCGTAATCGGTGTCCAAAAATGCTGATTACCGATTGTTATGAAAACTTGAAATCGGCCCTAATTAATCAGCCATTCCGATTAATCGGTTGACCTCTAGTTGAAACCTCTCTGTCCCACCAGGTGGACTGTTTGCACCCCTGCCACTCGCTCAGTTCTCAGCCAGTATGAGTCAATGCTGACAGCCCTTGAAGAAATGGAATCATGCAGCTCATCTGACACTTCAACTAAGGCTAATGGTCTTCATGGAACATTTCTAAAAGGGAACACTGTGCTCGGCCTTGTAATGGCTTGAGTTCCTGAACACCCCCCTGTAGCTTAGGAAACCGATTGTTTCAGGCATGTTGGAGGCTGTGGACCATGTCAAAACAAGCATGCAGGACAAGCGAACGGAGGAGCACTTTGATGTCTTGTTCGCAAAAGCAACTGCTATGGCAACAAAGTTGGACCTACAACCTATTCAGATGCCTCATATCCACAAACCTACAAAGCGTTACACTGGTCAGGCTGCAGCCCATATCCATCCGGATGCCCAGTCTCTGTACAGAGCCCAATTCTACAACGCCTTGGACACAGTGGATACTCAATTCATACAGAGGTTTGATCAAGCTGGATTCCACAAGCTGAAGCAGCTTGAAAATGTGCTGCTACAGTACGCGGAGACATGGGCAAGGTGGTAGATGAGTTTCCTGAATTGAATTCTAAACTACTGCAGGTGCACAGCTGGCCATGTTTTGGGCTAACACATATCAAACGAGCTCAGATGTTGCTAGCATTATTCGGGAAATGGTGCCAGAGGTGAGAGTTCTCTTCAGTCAGGTGGAAGCTTTAGTGTGGCTTCTGCTGGTTGTCCCTGCCTCTTCTGTACAGACTGAGAGGAGTTTTAGTGCCCTGAGGAGGCTTAAGACGTGGCTTAGATCATCGATGAGTCAAACAAGGCTGAATATGTGGCCATGTGTCATGTGCACCAGGAGAAACCGGACAGACTGGACCTTGAAGGAATATGCCAGTCTTTTATCAGTGTCAACGATAAGCGCGAAAAGGCCTTTGGATCCTTTGCTTGAAGAATGGAAAGTCAAAACACATGCCATTGCCTGGAGAGGAGAGCAGAGGAAAGAAGAAGAGATGACTGGAGAGCAGAGGAGAGGAGAAGAGATGACTGGAGAGGAGAATATAGGACCAGAGGAGAGGAGGAGAGAGGGCTGGAGAGGAGGAGAGAGGGCTGGAGAGATGATAGGATGAGAGGAGAGGAGAAGAGAGGGCTGGAGAGGAGAATATAGGACCAGAGGAGAGGAGGAGAGAGGGCTGGAGAGGAGAATTTAGGACCAGAGGAGAGGAGGAGAGAGGGCTGGAGAGGAGGAGAGAGGGCTGGAGAGATGATAGGACGAGAGGAGAGGAGGAGAGAGGGCTGGAGAGGAGAATATAGGACCAGAGGAGAGGAGGAGAGAGGGCTGGAGAGGAGAATATAGGACCAGAGGAGAGGAGGAGAGAGGGCTGGAGAGATGATAGGACGAGAGGAGAAGAGGAGAGAGTAGAGCAAATGCCCCTGCTGCCCACCCAAGTTTACTTGTAAATATGTAAATAAAAACAACAATTTGCTAAACATTGGCCACAATATCTGGACTTGTCTTTATTTAAAAATGCATAGATTTCTGTTTATATGGTTATGGTTGTACTTTATTAATCCCTAATCTCTGCCATTACAGACAATTGAACAAGAAAGGGGAAAAAAAAAAAAAAAAACACTATTAGACATTTTAAAAAATCCCATGTGTTAGTGAATTTTTATATATTTTAGAATGGCAGGAAAATTAGGGGGGGGGGGGTAGACCCCATGGCAGATTTAGTCCCCCTAATGTTGACTCAATGGCTACGTCCTTGAGCAACAGGAAAACACATGCAGAGCCTGTGAATTGGTGGTTTCAGTCTCTTTTTAAGACTTTGAATTCCACTTGTTTATGGCAGGCTATGTGCCAAAATATGGTCAATATTTTGTTAAATAACATAACATATCAATACGTATGGTTCATATTGTCCTGTTTCACCAGTCAACTGATCTCCATCATAGCATAACATTGTAAAAGCCAGCAGCATACCACCCTGCTTACCACTGCTGGCTTCCTTCTGAAGCTAAGCAGGGTTGGTCCTGGTCAGTTCCTGAATGGGAGACCAGATGCTGCTGGAAGTGGTGTTGGAGGGCCAGTAGGAGGCACTCTTCCCTCTGGTCTAAAAAATAAAATCCCAAAACCCCTGGGCAGTGATTGGGGATACTGCCCTGTGTAGGGTGCCATCTTTCGGATGGGATGTTAAATGGGTGTCCTGACTCTCTGAGGTCATTAAAGATCCCATGGCACTTATCGTAAGGGTGTTAATCCCGGTGTCCTGGCTAAATTCCCAATCTGGCCCTCAAACCGTCACGGTCACCTAATAGTTTCCAATTGGCTCATTCATCCCTCTCTTCTCCCCTGTAACTATTCCCCAGGTTGTTGCTGCAATTGAGAACGTGTTCTCAGTCAACTTATCTGGTAAAATAACAGATAAATAAAAAATAAATTGTCCAACCAAAATGTTTAAAACATTGAATGAACAAAGTGCTAAGGTACAATCAAGAAACCAAAGCCTGTGATGCAGTAACTTTCCACCAGATGCTTTTAACAAATCCCCTTTTAATGATTTGCATTGTAAATGTGAATGACGTAGTTTAGCTGGCACTTGAGTACAGCCTCTCCAGAACCCTGGTTGTTATTCGCCCACTCTGCCCATACTGCAGCAGCGGCTGCAAGAAAGACTTCCTGCACCAGGCTCTGACCCCACCCACTGTCTACCGTGGCGGATGTGGGAGCCTGATCATGCTGGCTGTTAATAGCACGGCTGGTTAAGAGAACTCATATGGGGGTCTCTCTCCTTTATCTCTCATTTCCCCTCCCTCCTTCATCTTTCATTTCTCCTCCCTCCTCCCAGCAGGAGCACTCCACAGGGTGGAGAGAAATGGTGAAAGGACCCTTCCCATCTCTCTTCCCATCCGGCTCTACTTCAAGACTATTTATAGTGGGCAATTATTGCCATCCTTTCAACAAGCATATATGTAGCCATCCTATACTGTACATACTGTCACTCTGTCATATCCTTCCGCATATGCACCATATCTAACAACCTATGCACCTGCATGCTCTCCATTATCCCCAGGCAGACCTTCATGTAGGTCTCCGCAGTACATTCTCTTATTGCTCTCTTTATACTGTGAAGAGCAAGGTCTCTATGAGCAGCAGGTTGTATACCTCAGCCTGGTCTCAAGACTAGATGTCACAAAGTAAATGTAAATCCTGGACACTCAAATCAGTATGATGTGTTTGGTATGGTTGCATAAGACTGAAGGTTACTTAAGACAAAAACGAAAGTAGGGTGGTTGGTCGGGGTGGATGGGTAGGCGTATAACACAAACGTCTATTAACCCAATAGTTGTGTGTTTGAATCCCATCACAGACAACTTTCGCATTTTAGATCATTCGCAACTTTGAAAATACTTACTACTTTTTAGCTACTTTGCATGTTAGCTAACCCTTCTTCTATAACCCTTGATCCTATCCCTAACCTTAACCCCTGAACCTAACTCCTAGCCTAGCTAATGTTAGCCACATTAAATTGGAATTTGTAACATATCATACGTTTTGCAAATTGGTAACATATTGTATGAATTCCAATTCGTAACATATTGTACTTCGTACCATATCATACGAAACAGATGATGCACATCCACAAATGAATACATACCATATGAAATGTAACATTTCATGCTGATTGGAGTGTCCTTCCTGGATAAACATGTGTAATTTTTTGTTTCAATTCAACTAGGCAAGTCAGTTAAAAACCAATTCTTATTTACTTTGACGGCCTACACAGGCCAAACCCGGACAACACTGGGCCAATTGTTTGCAGCCCTATGGGACTCCCAATCACAGCCAGTTATGATACAGCCTGGTTTCATAACAGGGTGTCTGTAGTGACACCTTGGACCACTGCTCCACTTGGGAGCCCAAGTTTTTTGTTTGTTTACTGACAAATGCTATCTATAAAATACTATTTTGTTCACAGTTGCGAGTAAACTCAAACATGAATGTAAATGTTTTTGTCAGATATATTTGGAATGGTCATACCCAGTGGGCATGGATAAGCAGTTTGACACTTTAGCCTACACCATTATTCTTTCACAGGCTGGCCTCTGGTGACAAAGGGTAGGAGGCAAGAGCTGATTTAGAGGGGAATAGACACTGGAATCGCCCACTGGAACACATCCTGTGGCAATCTGATGCTCACCGGCATCTTTGCTTGTCATACAGCACATTGCTTCAGTGAGTCATGACACAGAGACAGGCTCCCTCTTTAGGGCTGCTGGGGCCTCGTTCTCCCTCTCCTCCCAGCATAGCCATTTGGCTTACTGCATAAATCACCTCTAAGTCGTCTTAAGTCCAAATCCTCATGAGCTTTGAATGGCGTCTCGCTTTGGGGTTTCTGAAAATTGAATTTTAGTTCTGCGGATTTACTTATTGTTGGGGGTAATCATTCATGGATTTGGTTTCGTCTGAGTTGCTTTTTTATCCACAGGAAAGATACAGGGATTTATTCTGTATATGCTATTAAAGTTGTCTCCTTTCACATTAAAGCTAAATACAATTAATACCATTGGATACTATAGATAAGGTTTCAAATAATTAATTAGGTTTAAATGTATGCCCAAGAACCATTGTTTTCAGTAGTCATTCAGTATGTGATCAGCTTTCAGCAGCCTTTTCTATAATGTACCAGATGTATTGACATTGACAGAGTTCATAGCTTTGGATATCAGAGGTCAAGTTTTACAGCAATTAGATTATCAAGGACATATTACATTAGTGCCATACAACAGTACATTACTGCATCTGGAGCAAGCTTTCAGACTCATTCTCATCCTAAAACCTATAACAATGCATGCTTACATAAGACACATACAGTAACCATGGCCTTGCTACCTACATCATTTTGTTCTAGTTTATAGAATCTTAGTTTAAATAGGAGAACATATCACGCTACATTTACAGTCTGTGAATCAATCAATCAATTTAATTTGTAGAGCACTTTTTACAACAGCAGTTATCACAAAGTGCTTATACCTCAAATTTGCCTAAAAACCCCAGAGAGCAAGCAATGCAGATGTAGAAGCACGGTGGCTAGGAAAAACTCCCTGGAAAGGCTGGAACCTAGAAAGAAACCTAGAGAGGAACCAAGCTCTGAGGGGTGGCCAGTGCTCTTCTGGCTGTGCCTGGTGGAGATTATATGAGTACATGACCATTAAGGCGAGATCGTTCTTCAAGATGTTCAAACGTTCATAGAAGACCAGTAGGGTCAAATAATAATCACAATGGTTGTAGAGGGTGCAAGAGGTCAGCATCTCGTGAGTTAATGTCAGTTGGCTTTTCATAGCTGAGCACTCAGAGGTCGAGACAGCATGTGCGGGGGGGGGGGGGGGGGGGGGGGGGGCGGCAGGTTCGGGACAAGGAAGCACGACCAGTAAACAGGGTTCCATAGTGCAGGCACAACAACAGAAACGGTGAACAGGTCAGGGTTCCATAGCCGCAGGGAACTGAGTCAGCAGCATGACCAGGTGGACTGGGGACAAGGGCAGCCAGGAATTGTCAGGCCAGATAGTCTAAAGGCATGGTCCTAGGGCTCAAGTCCTCCAGGAGGGGAAAGAAAGATGGGATAATTAGAGGGAGCATACCTAAGATCACACAGGACACCAGATAAGACAGGAGAATTACACCAGATATAACAGACTGACCAAAGCCCCCAGGCACATAGACTATTGCAGCATAGATACAGGAGACTGAGATAGTGGGTCGGGGAACACCCCAAAAGTTGCCCCCAGACAAGGACAACCAGGCCGGGTATGACCCACCCACAGCCCCCACACCACTAAAGGGATATCAACAGGCCACTACCTTAAAGGGTTCCTTGGCTGTCCCCATACGAGAACCCATTGAAGAACCCTTTTTGGTTGCAGGAAGCACACTTTTGGTTACAGTTAGAACCCTGTCTACAGAGGGTTCTATATGGGAACCAAAATGGTTCTAACTGGAACGAAAAAGGGTCTCCTATGGGGACAGCCGAAGAACCCCTTTGGAACCCTTTTTTTCTAACAGTGTAGACAACAGACTTAGGGTATGTGTTGGCATCTATCCGTCCACTGGCCGGTGTATTCACAGTGGCAGACCCAGTGGAGTGACCAGGGCAGGCTAATCATCAATAATTCAGCGGTTGTGCCAGCTCAAAGGTAAACAATTCCTTTAATTAGGGGAGGTCTCCAGTGTGGACAGGCAGATTAATGAAAGGCCATTCACTCCACTGGTGCCTGGAGAAAAGAGGTCTCTCAACGTGACAGAGGCACTGCCAAATGAAGCAAACAAACTCAGTTGGGTTGTGTGTGTGATGGGGGTGGTGTGTGTGTACACACAGTTTCGAACAAAGTACATTTACATAAGCACACAGAGATAAAAGTAATAAGGGCACTTAGTCTCCATACTGATACCAGTATAGAATGAATTCAGTGTAGAATACTGCAGCCTTGGGGATCAATACTTGTATAGCAGATAAACCTATAGCATTAAATTGTCAAGAATTTACATAGAATTCAGCACTGGACAGCGACCATCTTGTCCTTGAATACGCATACAATTTTCAGCACCAAGGACAGCGCATGTAGTTGCTCAATCTCTGTGAGTGAACTGTATGTGAGGGTGGCAATGATTTACAGATTGACCCTGAGAAATTGATATTCACAACAAAAAAACTCTAAAACAGTATGAATTCCAGTACAGTTTGCCTGGAGTCCCCCTCTAGTCTTGTCACAGGTATTAAAGTCTCCATAGCCCCAGTGTGCATGCCCAGGCAGTCCAACAACAGTAAGCATGGCAGGGTTTTACTGCAGAAATCCCTCCCTCTGAGAAAACAATGCTTTCTGAAGCCACCACCTGCCAAACGTCACACAGGCGGGAGGCTCTTTAAATCCACCATTTCGGCTCCCGACAGTGTCACCGGCAGCCGCTGGGACAGAAGGACAAAGATGAGCATGCTCTCTTTGACAAAGCCACACACGTGGCACACGGAACGTCTGTCAGACCTGCCCTGGCACTGTCTCCTCCCCCCTCGGCCATCATTCATCATACCGTCACAGACCAGGGACCAGACCCAAGAGAGCACAGCACATGCTTCTCTGCTTTACAGTCCCTTGAATAAGCACAGGGATGGCTGTATAATGAGCAAGGTCTTATGCTTGAGATACACTATCTAATATGCATCAAATGAATTGAAGCTCATTAAAATCTATTGAATTCATTGACTGTGAATCACTGGTATACTTTTGTACCGAAGGAACATTGTGATGACAATATCTTATCATAAAAATCATCTATGTATAGTAGGTAAGGCATTTACAAGGCTTATCTAGATATATCGGTAGATGGATACAGTTGAAGTCGGAAGTTTACATACACTTAGAGTCATTAAAACCTGTTTTTTAGCCACTCCACAAATGTATTGTTAACAAACGATAGTTTTGGCAAGTCGTTTACGACATCTACTTAATCTACGTAATTTTTCCAAAAATTGTTTACAGACAGATTATTTCATTTATAATTCACGGTATCACAATTCCAGGGGGTCAGAAGTTTACATACACTAAGTTGACTGTGCCTTTAAACAGCTTGGAAAATTCCATAAAGTGATGTCATGGCTTTAGAAGCTTCTGATAGGCTATTTGACATAATTTGAGTCAATTGGAGGTGTACCTGTGTATGTATTTCAAGGCCTACCTTCAAACTCAGTGCCTCTTTGCTTGACATCATGGGAAAATCAAAAGAAATCAGCCAAGACCTCAGAAAAAAATTATAGACCTCCACAAGTCTGGTTCATCCTTGGGAGCAATTTCCAAATGCCTGAAGGTACCACGTTCATCTGTACAAAGAATAGCACGCAAGTATAAACACCATGGGACAACGCAGCCCTCATACCGCTCAGGAGGAGACGCATTCGGTCTCCTAGAGATTAACGTACTTTGGTGCTAAAAGTGCAAATCAATCCCAGAACAGTAGCAAAGGACCTTGTGAAGATGCTGGAGGAAACAGGCACAAAAGTATCTATATCCACAGTAAAACGAGTCCTATATTGACATAACCTGAAAGGCCGCTCAGCAATGCAGAAGCCACTGCTCCAGAATCGCATAAAAAATGCCAGACTACGGTTTGCAAATGCACATGGGGACAAAGATCGTACTTTTTGGAGAAATGTCCTCTGGTCTGATGAAACAAAAATAGAACTGTTTGGCCACAATGACCATCGTTATGTTTGGAGGAAAAAGGGGGAGGCTTGCAAGCCGAAGAACACCATCCCAACCATGGAGCATGGGGGTGGCAGCATCATGTTGTGGGGGTGCTTTGCTGCACTTCACAAAATAGATGGCATCTTGAGGGAGGAAAATTATGTGGATTGGATATATTGAAGCAACATCTCAAGACATCAGTCAGGAAGTTAAAGCTTGGTCGCAAATGGGTCTTCCAAATGGTCAATGACCCCAAGCATACTTCCAAAGATGTGGAAAAATGGCTTAAGGACAACAAAGTCAAGGTATTGGAGTGGCCTTCACCAAGCCCTGACCTCAATCCTGTAGAAAATTTGTGGGCAGAACTGAAAAAGCGTGTGCACGCAAGGAGGCCAACAAACCTGACTCCGTTACACCAGCTCTGCCAGGAGGAATGGGCCAAAATTCACCCAATTTATTGTGGGAAACTTGTGGAAGGCTACCTGAAACATTTGACCCACGCTAAACAATTTAAAGGCAATGCTACCAAATACTAATTGAGTGTATGTAAACTTCTGACCCACTGGGAATGTGATGAAAGCAATAAAAGCAGAAATAAATCATTCTCTCTACTATTATTCTGACATTTCACATTCTTAAAATAAAGTGGTGATCTTAACTGACCTAAGAGAGGGAATTTTTACTAGGATTAAATGTCAGGAATTGTGATAAACTGAGTTGAAATGTATTTGGTTAAGGTGTATGTAATCTTCCAACTTCAACTGTAGATGGGTGGATGGATGGATGGATGGATGGATGGATGGATAGATAGTAACCTTTAGGCAGTAATCATAATCTGTAAAAGTTGTTTGCATATTCTTATATTGAGCATGAGCATGATCTCCTTTATGGGTATTAAACATAACCTCTATGTTACAGTAACGTTAGTAAATATGGTGCTAAAACCTTTATTCTGTGTTACTGGATTTGGGGGTTTGATGCACGTTTAAGAGTTGCTATAGACATGGATGACTCGATGATGGAAGTGTTGTTCATCAGAGCACATAGTGGTCTAGTGGTTGGATGAAATGACGCAGCTCTAGTTGAAATCAGGGGTGGACTGTGGCCAAAAATCAACCCAGGCATTTCTAACGAACCAGATCATTACAGTTTTGTGCGAGTAAAAAAAGTTGGACAGGCCCGCTGGGCTTAAAATGTACCAGCCCATCTAGCATTTGCCTGAAAAACCAGATGGCTAGTCCGCCCCTGGTTGAACTCCTTGGGAGCGACATTGTTAGACTGTGTGAAGTTATTTCTAGCGGTGCCACTGATCTGACTCTACAACCCTGCAAGGAGAAAGAAGTCTCTGATACCACTCTGTTTTCTCCCTAGCTTTTGTTGCCTCTTCAAGCACCACATTTTCTCAGTATCAGGCCACTGATGTGCTCCTTTAAGCATTACTTTGAGATATACACTTCAACATCAGTCTACTTCACTGCGCCTCCTCTTTAAGTGTTATTGTAATCCCTAGCCCTTACCGGCAGGTTGTTGCTGTGCTTTATGTGTTATGTGTTGTTATCCAGAGGCATACCACCAGCCTGAATCTGTTATTGTTGATGTGCTCCATAAAGACATAACCCTCACCTCTGGAGGATTCTTTCACAGTTGGACCACTATTATAGTTTATGTAATTCATGTGGACATCTATCGTCCGTGAATGGTCTGCCGGGGACAAAGACTCTTGGCGTCATGAGACATGGTCGTGAGGTGGACTGTCTGGCCACTGTCCCCGAGAGACGTATGGCTACGGTCATCCCAGTTGTCCCCAGACATCTCTAGACCCCATGTGGCCTGTGTGTTTGACAGGCCCCCAAGACACAAGGTCACATCGAGATTAATCACCACAAATAGCAGAGTCTGCTGCCTGGGCCTCTGCAGCAAAGCAAAGCGGAGTGAGATGTAGCAGAGCATAGAGGTACAGTGCACAACAACATAGCGTCATGGGATGGAAACATACACATGTAGATGATTATTCTAAACATCACACTGTTTTGGAATGGTTCACAAAGCAAACACAAAATGTTGAGTCATACCATTATCCTAATTGACAATGCCCTATATACAGTCTCTTCCACTTCTCCAGTTCATTGGTTTCAGCCTGTTCACTATGGTTGCATTTAGACAGGCAGCAAAATTCAGTTATTTTTTTCACTAATTGGTCTTTCGACCAATCAGATCAGCTCTCAAAAGACCAATTAGTCCGGGGAAAAAATCTGAATAGGTCTGACTGTCAGACTGATATAACTGTACATGTGTTTAGATGGTTTAAGCCCGCCCCTTCACTCAGGGGTCAGTCGGGGGTCAGATGAATGTGAACACAGAAGTAAGAACACATTGCAAAGTGTACGGATTAATATGGATCCGAGTTTCCTGACACCTTCCAACTCCTTCTGAGCTTTCAATTACTTCAGCCTGCTTACCTAATGAGCTTCTGCTTGCTTAATTCAACCCCACTCATAAAAATGACTGTCATTCGGCAGGGTTCGCTGGAAGGGAGCGATGTGTTATCGAGGATGTAGCTCTGGGACAAAGTAAAGAACATGTGGTCATGGAAAGAAGTCCACAGATTCTGGACTCTTTTACTTATACTTTTTTCCTTGCTTTTCCCAGCAACTAATTGTCATGGCATCATGAACTACCACTCTAGTGACCTTCAACTAGTGCTAAAGAGAGGAATATTCCATACAGTCACTGTAAGAACATCATAATAATTCAGACACCTACAAGAGTAATTATCCCATACGTACATCACATACAATTAAGTGTAATTAGGAATCTGTATAAATGCACACACATGCACTTATAAACACACAGGCATGCTGACACAGACAAGCTGTGGGTGGCGAGAGAAGGGGGTGTTGATTAGGTTGGTAACATGGTTTTCTATTCTTAGCAGCCTAGCAGGCCTCAGTACATCCTGGAATCCTCTGGAGGACCACCACCTTCAAAGAGACCTGAAACAATGGTGTGTCGAGCTACACAACAAACCGGCTATAGAGAAGATAACTGGGCCTTTAATTGACAGCTCAGTGACGGCTCATTATCCCTTTATTGGGTTATGTAAATGACGAGTAAGAGGAGCTTTGGCTCTACTGAGACTCAAAAGATTTTCAGGGCCATTGCCCAGCCAACTCGAACCCAGACACGTTCAGTTACATTCACATGCAAATTCACTCTGGCATAGGACCTCACACCATCCAAAACTACCCCTTTCAAGCATTCATCCTCAATGGGTCCTTCTCAATTCCCACCCTCGTGGCACACACCTCCGTAGCCCTTTTGGAGGGAAAGGGCACTGAGTTTATCAAGTGTTTCCAGCATGTTGAGTATATAAGCTTCATCCTGTGTATTATCAGCTTCATCCCTATATCATACACTACACCCATTCACTACTGCATTTTGCCAGGGCATTTAGCCTTTTGGGGGCTTTAAACGAGATGAAAACAGTACATTGAGACCCCAACTGAGTTCCTGTATTTTGCTATACAACAGCTTTTATGCAAGTCAGCTTCTCCCTGTGGTTTTACATGAATTGTTGACAGTTTATGACTGCACAAGTTACATATGTCTGCATTCATCTCGTGTCTCTTGTGTGCGATTGCAGTGTGTAGTTTTAACATCAAAGCAGGGTCTGACGTGAAAGAATACAGTATTTAGTGACTCTCATCTCCTGACTGTCAAAAGTTTCTATGGTATTTGTCTTTGGTGTGCTTCCTCTAAAGTTGTAGAGCCATAAAATGGCAATTGTGTAGCATCCAGATTTGGTCTGGATTAGGGAACAACCAAAACTGCACTTAGCCCTGCAATGTGTCTTAACTGCCATGTCTCTTTAGTCGAGAAGTGTGTTTGACAAAGGAAAAGTCACCTCTACTCACCTGCTATTTGAGCTAAGTGACTGGCAGGTGAGACAAAGTTAAAGTCTAATCCCAAAAGTAGGTAAGCGAGTAAACAGGAAAAAAATCAGAGGGGAAAAGAGTGCACACTCTGGTCTACAACTCCAAACAATCCAACCAGGACCAAACTAGCTAGCCCTCAGATCCGATTAGGCCATTCCAGATAGGCATGGCAGATTGCCTGTAAATACTTTTTCAATTTGGACGATTAGCCGGGGGCTCGCTTTGAGGAGGCTGAGAGCTTTTCTGACCTGTCAGGCAATCCATTCCCCCAAATGCTAAATTCCGGAGAGATGCCTATCGCTCCATCAGTCTCGAAAGGAAGATCCTATCTGCTGTCTGTGTGACATCACCGAGAGAGAGACATGCTGAATATAGAACACAGGTGACTAAGGGCAATGGGAACATCCTCTGTTTTCTCTCATGGAAAATACTTCTCCGTTGGTGGAAGGCTGGGTGTGGGCTGTGTACCTATGGATGGTAGCTCTGGCCTCTGATCGTATCAGTTAACTTATCAAAGGTACATCAATTTAGAATATAAATCAAGCGAGTACATCAGACAGAGGGAGACCGGGCATTAGGTCAAGCACTTTAAATTCTTCGGAACTCTTTGGTAGCCTTCTGAAAACTCTTGAAACTTCTTTGTGGGAATGGCAGTTATGCTAATTTCCCTTCCCTCACACATCACTCTCACACACTTTGAGGGCCTGATTGATTTCACAGCTGTCTGCAGAGTTGCCTGAGAGGAATTCTGTTTGAGATACTTTGATAGTGTTGGGCCTCCCCTTCCTTGCACACGCTCGGATTCTCTAATGGTCCCTCCAGCAGGGCCCCGTCAGAGGAAGGGAACCCTGTTGACTCCTAATCTGTGTCGCCTGTGATTCGTCTCGCACCTCTGATGCACGTGGCCCATTTCAGTTTGACACACTGTGGAAGAAAGAGGGGGAACTATCTGTTTGTTTTCCTCCTGTCATGCTGGAGGTTAATGGAAGCAGAAGCATGAAGTGCTCCAAGACACAAAAGACAGGATGCTGGCTTTCTTTTGTAGAAGCTGCTCTCTCTCCTTCCTTGTCATCTCTTTCTCCTCCTCCTTTCCCTGTTAACTTGCTGTTTGTCTTTCTTTCTCTCTTCCAAATGCTATTTTCCCAGTTTATGACTTCTCTCCTTGTGTCTGTCTCCCATATACTGGGAAATAACACAGGAAATAAATGGAACATGTATATTTAACGATACACAATAAAAGTTATTCCTAAGCACAGTAAACTCTGGACAGTGGTAAACGTACATAGGGTGTACAAAACATTAAGGACACCTTTCTAATATTGAGTGGAACAGCAGAACAGCAGAACACAATTCGTCGGTCATGAACTCTAAAAGGTGTTGAAAGCATTCCACAGGATGCTGGCACATGTTGACTCCAATGCTTCCCACAGTTGTGTCAAGTTGGCTGGATGTCCTTTGGGTGGTGGACCATTCTTGATACACACGGGAAACAGTTGAGCGTGAAAAACCCAGCAGCGTTGCAGTTCTTGACACACTCAAACCAGCGGATCTGGCACCTACTTCCATAACCTGTTCAAAGGCACTTACATGTTTTGTCTTGCCCATTCACCATCTGAATAGCACACATACACAATCCATGTCTGAACTGTCTCAAGGCTTATTGAAACGGTCTCCTTCATTTACACCGATTGAACTGAATTAAACAAGTGACATCAATTAGGGATCATAGCTTTCACCTGGATTCACCTGGTCAGTCTACGACATGGAAAGAGCAGACACGCCTAATGTTTTGTACACTCAGCGTAGATACAGTTGAAGTCGGAAGTTTACATACACAGGTTGGAGTCAATGATACTTGTTTTTCAACCACTCCACAAATGTCTTGTTAACAAACTATAGTTTTGGCAAGTCGGTTAGGACATCTACTTTGTGCATGACGCAAGTAATTTTTCCAACAATTGTTAACAGACTTATTATTGTTAACAGACAGATTATTTCACTTATAATTCACGGTATCACAATTCCAGTGGGTCAGAAGTTTACATACACTAAGATGACACAGCCATCAACACCATGGGACCACACAGCCATCATACCGCTCAGGAAGGAGACGCTTTCTGTCTCCTAGAGATGAACGTACTTTGGTGCGAAAAGTGCAAATCAATCCCAGAACAGTTGCAAAGGACCTTGTGAAGATGCTGGAGGAAACAGGCACAAAGTATCTATATCCACAGTAAAACGAGTCCTATATCGACATAACCTGAAAGGCCGCTCAGCAAGGAAGAAGCCACTGCTCCAAAACCTCCATAAAAAAGCCAGACTACGGTTTGCAACTGCACATGGGGACAAAGATGTTACTTTTTGGAGAAATGTCCTCTGGTCTGATGAAACAAAAATAGAACTGTTTGACCATAATGACAATCGTTATCTTTGGAGGAAAAAGGGGGAGGCTTGCAAGCCGAAGAACACCATCCCAACTGTGAAACATTTGGGTGGCAGCATCATGTTGTGGGGGTGCTTTGCTGCAGGAGGGACAGGTGCACTTCACAAAATAGATGGCATCATGAGGAAGGTAAATTATATGGATATATTGAAGCAACATCTCAAGACATCAGTCAGGAATTTAAACCTCTTGCAGCTCCCCCCCTACTTTGTGCAATTTCCGCCTGAAGACATACCCAAATCTAACAGCCTGTAGCTCAGGCACAGCACCAAGGATATGCATATTCTTGGTACCATTTGAAAGAAAACACTCTGAAGTTTGTGTAAATGTGAATTGAATGTAGGAGAATAACACACAATAGATCTGGTTTAGATAAAACAATGAAAAAAAACACTTTTTATTTTTATTTTTGTATCATCATCTTTAAAATGAACAAGATAAAACAAACATTCAGATAGGATGATGCGGACAATTTCAGTGAAAAATATAAGAGGGCAACAGTACTTGTGCAAAGTTTCAGAATGATAACTTCCAAAATGAGTGTGCTACATGACATTTATCATGAAGTCACCCAGGTGTCCCATACAAGTAGCCCAAATGTACCCATGTGGCCAAATTGGTGAAGGTATACATTTTAAAACAAATAACTATATACAAAATACCAAAATGGTATTCTAACACACCCCCCCAAAAAAGTTGAGGGAAAAAAAATGAAGAAAAAAAAAATGGAAAAAAATAATAATTGATTAAAAAAAATATATATAAAAAAATATATATATACATTTACAAAATAACATGGGTAACTATTTACACACTTTCAATATTTGGATGACCCTCAGTCCTCTATCAAATCAAATATATTTATATAGCCCCAGCCTAAAACCCCAAACAGCAAGCAATGCAGGTGTAGAAGCACAGTGGCTAGGAAAAACTCCCTAGAAAGGCAAAAACCTAGGAAGAAACCTCGAGAGGAACCAGGCTATGAGGGGTGGCCAGTCCTCTTCTGGCTGTGCCGGGTGGAGATCACAGTGGTTGTAGAGGGTGCAACAGGACAGTGTAGTATCTGGGATCTGCATCTGTTTACATTAGTTACTATGCTGTTAATAAGCAGTAATGCATTACGGCAGTGTTACGTTACTACACCTAATAGGAAATGCACATGCGCACTGGGTGCCGGGAACTGTAGAGCATGAGGGGCTTTGACTAAACAAAAACTAACTGTACTCCCGTCTCCTGCCTGGTCATTTCTCCACAACACAAATATTACAGTGGTGACGAGGTGATTAAACTACATAAACGGACATTGCTTGAAGGGAAGAATGTTGCGTGAGTCATGAAACTCAAAATAATTATGTAATTCGTCAGTTATTTTTTATTTTCTTTCGACAGTATAGAAGGCTAACCACTGCTAGCACTGCTAGTACAGTATTCAGGAGCTGCCAAGTAGCAAGACTATTGAAGTCCAGAATAGTGACACTACCCTCTGGTGGTTAAATTAAAAAAACGGTCTCATTGAACCCATTGAAATTAGGCGATCTCAGTGGAGAAATATTGGCAAAAAAAAAGGAAGAAGGAACGTAACACGGTGTGTACATTATTACAAATGAGTGCAGTGAATGAAGTAATTGCAGAAACTTCTGAAGTGAAGAATTAGATGAAAATTAAGGAATACAAGGAATAAGGAAACTGAACAATTAACTGAAAATGGCAACCATTGGTCAAGTACCAGAGTTTGAGGCTACAAAAGAGGATTTTGATTCCTATTTGGAGCGTTTGGAGCGTTGGCTGGCTGCAAATGAAATCAAAGATGGAAAGAAAGCAGATGTTTTTCTCAGTGTTTTGGGTCCAACTGAGTATGGATTGCTGAAAGGTCTCATTGAACCAATGAAAGCAGTGGAGTTGAACTATGCAGAACTGACTGAAACTCTTTCAAGGTACAGTGCCTTGCGAAAGTATTCGGCCCCCTTGAACTTTGCGACGTTTTGCCACATTTCAGGCTTCAAACATAAATATATAAAACTGTATTTTTTGTGAAGAATCAACAACAAGTGGGACACAATCATGAAGTGGTTTTGCTGCAATTACAGCTGTAAGTCGCTTGGGGTATGTCTCTATCAGTTTTGCACATCGAGAGACTGAAATTTTTTCCCATTCCTCCTTGCAAAACAGCTCGAGCTCAGTGAGGTTGGATGGAGAGCATTTGTGAACAGCAGTTTTCAGTTCTTTCCACAGATTCTCGATTGGATTCAGGTCTGGACTTTGACTTGGCCATTCTAACACCTGGATATGTTTATTTTTGAACCATTCCATTGTAGATTTTGCTTTATGTTTTGGATCATTGTCTTGTTGGAAGACAAATCTCCGTCCCAGTCTCAGGTCTTTTGCAGACTCCATCAGGTTTTCTTCCAGAATGGTCCTGTATTTGGCTCCATCCATCTTCCCATCAATTTTAACCATCTTCCCTGTCCCTGCTGAAGAAAAGCAGGCCCAAACCATGATGCTGCCACCACCATGTTTGACAGTGGGGATGGTGTTCAGCTGTGTTGCTTTTACGCCAAACATAACGTTTTGCATTGTTGCCAAAAAGTTCAATTTTGGTTTCATCTGACCAGAGCACCTTCTTCCACATGTTTGGTGTGTCTCCCAGGTGGCTTGTGGCAAACTTTAAACGACACTTTTTATGGATATCTTTAAGAAATGGCTTTCTTCTTGCCACTCTTCCATAAAGGCCAGATTTGTGCAATATACGACTGATTGTTGTCCTATGGACAGAGTCTCCCACCTCAGCTGTAGATCTCTGCAGTTCATCCAGAGTGATCATGGGCCTCTTGGCTGCATCTCTGATCAGTCTTCTCCTTGTATGAGCTGAAAGTTTAGAGGGACGGCCAGGTCTTGGTAGATTTGCAGTGGTCTGATACTCCTTCCATTTCAATATTATCGCTTGCACAGTGCTCCTTGGGATGTTTAAAGCTTGGGAAATCTTTTTGTATCCAAATCCGGCTTTAAACTTCTTCACAACAGTATCTCGGACCTGCCTGGTGTGTTCCTTGTTCTTCATGATGCTCTCTGCGCTTTTAACGGACCTCTGAGACTATCACAGTGCAGGTGCATTGATACGGAGACTTGATTACACACAGGTGGATTGTATTTATCATCATTAGTCATTTAGGTCAACATTGGATCATTCAGAGATCCTCACTGAACTTCTGGAGAGAGTTTGCTGCACTGAAAGTAAAGGGGCTGAATAATTTTGCACGCCCAATTTTTCAGTTTTTGATTTGTTAAAAAAGTTTGAAATATCCAATAAATGTCGTTCCACTTCATGATTGTGTCCCACTTGTTGTTGATTCTTCACAAAAAAATACAATTTTATATCTTTATGTTTGAAGCCTGAAATGTGGCAAAAGGTCGCAAAGTTCAAGGGGGCCGAATACTTTCGCAAGGCACTGTATTTCAAGCCTAAGCCAATTCTCATTGCAGAACGTTTCAGATTTTACTAACGTCACCAGAGTCAAGGGGAAACCGTGGCTGACTACATCCTTGCTTTGAAAAGGCTGGCAAGTACATGTGAGTTTGCACGATTTCTTGATGATGCTCTCCGAGACAAGTTTGTATGTGGTCTCACAGGTGAAGCATATCACAGAAGGCTCCTGTCAGAGAAGGACCTGACCTTTAAGAAAGCCTGTGATATAGCACTTGGACTCGAGCTTGCCCACAGGGATACTATTGAGCTATCGGGACATGCAGAACGTCAGAAAGGTGTTCACAAGGTCAGTGATGCACGTGGTGAAAAAAGCTCACAAAAGTCACACTTTTTTCAGTCCCGTCCTCAAGGTTACACAAGAGCAAAGCAGCCCACATCTCAAAGGTCTAAGCCAAGTTGCTACAGATGTGGGGGAGATAATCATCAGCACAGTGAATGTCGATTCCAAAAGTAAAAGTGCCACAATTGTGGAAAGGTTGGACATTTACAGAGAGTGTGTAAAGCGTCGAAACGCCCAGCAAGAGCGCACAAAGTGTCAGACGCAGCACAAGAAGAGGAAGGTACAACTGAAACAGTATTGGAACTGTTCACAGTGTACACAGCTCAACAACTAAAAGATGGAATCTATCTCAACATGGAGTTAGCGGGAAAACCAGTAAAAATGCAGCTGGACACCGGAGCGTCTGTATCTCTGGTTCCAGAGAGACTCTACAAAGAAAAACTGAAAGAGTGCCCTCTTCAGGCCACGTCCATCCGCCTTTCTTCATACACTGGAACACTATTCCTGTGTTAGGGCAGATCCAGGTACCAGTCCGGTATGAGGGAAAGGAGTGGACGCTACCGCTTGTCATTGTTAAAGGAGAAAAATCAGCCTTGCTAGCCAGAAACTGGCTACTAAAGATCAAGTTGAACTGGGGAGAAATCTTCAGTCTCAGAAATGACAAACCAGTGATTCAGGCTACACTCACTAACATGCTGGAGACGCACAAAGAACTTTTCAAAGATGGCTACGGTGAAATACAAGACTTCACAGCAAGAAGGAACCAAGCCTATCTTTCACAAACCACGTCCGGTTCCCTATGCTCTTAAGGAAGCAGTAGAGAAGGAACTGGAACGCCTAAAGAAAAATAACATAATCACGAAAGTAGCGAGGAGCGACTGGGCCGCTCCGATTGTTGTAGTCCCAAAGAAAGAAAGACCGTCAGAATGTGCGGTGACTACAAGGTCACAGTAAATCGCTGCATACTACCAGAGGAATATCCACTACCAAACGCTGAAGATCTGTTTGCCACTCTAGCTGGTGGGAAGGTTTTCAGTAAGCTGGATCTGGCATTCGCTTATCAGCAACTGAAGCTGGATCCGGAGTCAGAACAGTATCTGACCATCAATACACACAAGGGGCTATTCAGATGGCCTATGGAATCTCGACAGCTCCAGCGATATTCCAACACACAATGGATCAGATCTTGGACGGTATAGACAATGTTGTGTGCTTCATGGACGACATCCTTGCGTCAGCACCAAACATTGCAGAGCACCTTGTAGTGCTGGACAAAGTGATGTCAAGACTGGAGAAATACAGAGTGAGAATGAAACGCAGCAAGTGTGAGTTCCTCCAGGACTCAGTGGAGTATCTCGGATACAAGATTGATGCACAAGGCCTGCACCCAACCAACAGCAAGGTGGAAGCAATCGTAAACGCACCAGCACCCACAAATATCTCAGAGCTGAGGTCATTTTTGGGGCTCCTGAACTATTACGGAAAGTTTGTGGCAAACTTGTCCACATTGTTGCATCCGCTTCACCAACTGCTGCAGGCCGATACAAAGTGGAATTGGTCCCCACAATGCAAAGAAGCATTCAAGACTTACAAACAGCGTCTGCTAAAGAGCAAGTGGCTTGCCCACTATAACACAGAGATGAAGCTGAAGTAGGAGCCGTCATCTCACATGTTCTACCGTCAGGTGAAGAACACCCTATTGCATTTGCATCACGGACTCTGTCACCGAGTGAGAAAAATGATGCTCAAATTGAGAAGGAAGCCCTGAGCATAATATTCGGAGTGAAGAAGTTTCACAAATACCTCTACGGAAGGAAGTTCCAACTGCTGACAGATCACAAGCCTCTGTTGGCCATCCTTGGACCAAAATCAGCTACACCAACCCTTGCTGCACTTCGAATGCAACGTTGGGCTCTGATATTGTTAGCCTACGACTACGAGATTGAGTACAGACGATCCAGTGATCACGCAAATGCCGATGCACTATCAAGACTACCATGCAATAGTGACTTCGACAGTGAAGATTATAGAGCAGTCTTCCAGATCTCTCTCATTGATGAACTGTCCATATCTGCTTCTGACATAGCAGAGGAAACAAGGAAAGACCCAGTGCTTTCCAAAGTCTTGGACTTAAGATTAGGCGGTTGGCCAACCTTCGTAAATGACGATAACCTTCGTCCATTCATCGACAAGAAAGACCAGTTGTCCACTGATCAAGGGTGTGTTCTGTGGGGATCAAGGGTGGTGGTACCTCACAAATTCCAGAGGAGACTGCTATCTGACCTGCATGAGGGACATCCAGGGATCACTCGAATGAAAGCACTCGCTCGCAGTTATCTATAGTGGCCTGGACTGGATCAGGACATTCAACAGCATGTAGGCCACTGCTCACCTTGTGAAGCTGTTCGCAACAAGCCTGCTGCTGCACCTCTTCATCCATGGTCCTGGGCTGCTACACCTTGGGAACGCATCCATGTGGATTACGCCGAAATTGACAAACAACATTTCCTTGTTGTCGTTGATGTCCATTCCAAGTGGATGGAAGTGTTCCCTACTCAACTGACCACAGCTGAGAAGACCATCAATCTTCTCAGACACCTGTTTGCATCCTTTGGACTAGTCAATGAGCTCGTATCGGACAATGGCCCTCCGTTCACGTCAAAAGATTTTGAAATGTTTCTCAAGAACAATCGAGTAAGGCACGTCCTGTCACCACCTTACCATCCGGCATCAAACGGAGCAGCGGAGAGAGCCATGCAAACCTTTAAGAAGGCCTGGACTAGACTCGAGGTTCAGTCTGTGCCCACCCACCAAAGGCTTCCGCGGTTCCTGTTTACTTACCGTAACACACCACACACAGTAATGGAATGTACACCAGCTGAACTGTTTCTGAAACGCCAACCACAGACCCGCCTGACATTGTTGAAACCAGACTTGTCAAGCACTGTGGCAAAGCACCAGCTACAGCAGAAGAAAGCTCATGACAGACACTCAAAGACTGTCAGAGAATTCAAAGAGGAAGAGAGGGTGATGGTACGTGATTTCAGACACCCTAAGCGCCTGAGGAACTCAGGTGTGATCTTGCAACACAGAGGACCTTTGACTTACCAAGTCCAAATTGGTCATCGCCAGGTCAAAGTTCATGTGGATCATCTGCTACGGTCCAGCGCCCCAGCAGAGACATGCCGAAAGAACAAGAACAATAACGACCCCCAGGACTATTCTCCTGACTGTGGACATATGGGAGAGACAGAACCTGACCTTCCACCCGAACCTGGCCCACCACAGGAAGCCCAGGAGGAGCGGAGATATCCTATTCGACAGCGAAGGGCACCTCAAAAGCTTGACCTGTGAGTTGAGCTGGTTAAGGAGGTAACTGACAGTAAAACAAACACTTTAATATGTCCTAGATAAAAGGAAAGAAAAAGGACATTACCTGGGTTAGTTATTAGGACACAAACTCCATCTTCGGGGCAGAATAATCCCCTGGATTTGTGCTGGGCTCTGAAAAGTCTGATTCAACCCAGTAGTTTAATTTTTTTAAAGAATGCATTGTTCAGATATTGCATTAGTAGTTACCTAACATATTTACCTTGTTCTCTGGGAGTTAAACACAATGGGGAAGGAGTGTAGTATCTGGGATCTGCATCTGTTTATATTAGTTACTGTGCTGTTACTAAGCAGTAATGCATTACGTCAGTGTTACGTTACTACACCTAATAGGAAATGCACATGCGCACTGGGGTGCCGGGAACTGTAGAGCACGAGAGGTTTTGACTAAACGAAAACTAACTGTACTCCCGTCTCCTGCCTGGTCATTTCTCCACAACACAAATATTACAGACAGCACCTCAAGAGTAAAAAATAACAGTTTAGGGTTACATAGCCGAAGGCAGAACAGTTTAAACTGGATCAGCGGCAAGGCCAGGTGGACTGGGGACAGCAAGGAGTCATCATGCCAGGTAGTCCTGACACATGGTCCTAGGGCTCAGGTCCTCCGAGAGAGAGAAAGAGAGAATTATAGAGAGCATACTTAAATTCACACAGGACACCGGATAAGACTCCCATTCGGAGTCAGTGTCACTGTGAAAGAAAATGTTCAGTTAGAATAGTTTCACATATGAGCCCTGTATCAACAGGTATAATAAACAGATATATATATATAGAGAGTTGAAGGTTGAATATATTAGGTTGAATATATTATTATATTATTATTACCTGCTAGATCTACTGTCTCTTTTATATTATGACATTTCAGCTAGATCTACTGTCTCTTTTATATTATGACATTTCAGCTAGATCTACTGTCTCTATTATATTATGACAGACCAGCTGGATCTGCTGTCTTTATTATATTACAACAGACCAGCTGTATCTACTGTCTTCATTTCACTTTGGCCATTGATGTGGTCCTGCCCTCTCCTCAACAGCCTCAAATAGGCTATTTCATGTGGGTTGGGGTGGGGCGGCAGACACACGCATCTCACATTTCATGACATTACATGTTTATATATTGCTTCTAAATTCAAAAAAAATCACAAATAATATTTTATATTATTAATTTCAAACAAGGGCATTAGCATGATAAGAACTTACCAGTCCAAAATTATGTTCTCTCCCGTTCAAAAAATATTCCTCCACAATCGCTAAATGAAGCGTCCTACAACAATCTCTGTCTCACCTGACTTAGCTTTCCCTGACTTAGTCGCCATAATGATTGATATATAAACAGCTGGATCTGCGCGTTCACCAAACAATGCAGTGTGTAATATGCGTAGCTTCTTCCGGTATGAAACTTCAATAGCGAATGACTCACTTTACGCTGAAGCTTACTACATGGGTTGGTCTTGCAACACATAAACATGGCGTATTGAAAGTATTTGAACCCCTGCTGATTTTGTACGTTTGCCCACTGACAAAGAAATGATCAGTCTATAATTTTAATGGTAGGTTTATTTGAAACAGTGAGAGACAGAATAACAACAAAAAAATCCAGAAAAACGCATGTCAAAAATGTTATACATTGATTTGCATTTTAATGAGGGAAATAAGTATTTGACCCCCTCTCAATCAGAAAGATTTCTGGCTCCCAGGTGTCTTTTATACAGGTAACGAGCTGAGATTAGGAGCACACTCTTAAAGGGAGTGCTCCTAATCTCAGTTTGTTACCTGTATAAAAGACACCTGTCCACAGAAGCAATCAATCAATCAAATTCCAAACTCTCCACCATGGCCAAGACCAAAGAGATCTCCAAGGATGTCAGGGACAAGATTGTAGACCTACACAAGGCTGGAATGGGCTAGAAGACCATCGCCAAGCAGCTTGGTGAGAAGGTGACAACAGTTGGTGCGATTATTCGCAAATGGAAGAAACACAAAAGAACTGTCAGTCTCCCTCGGCCTGGGGCTCCATGCAAGATCTCACCTCGTGGAGTTGCAATGATCATGAGAACGGTGAGGAATCAGCCCAGAACTACACGGGAGGATCTTGTCAATGATCTCAAGGCAGCTGGGACCATAGTTACCAAGAAAACAATTGGTAACACACTACGCCGTGAAGGACTGAAATCCTGCAGCGCCCGCAAGGTCCCCTTGCTCAAGAAAGCACATATACATGCCAGTCTGAAGTTTGCCAATGAACATCTGAATGATTCAGAGGACAACTGGGTGAAAGTGTTGTGGTCAGATGAGACCAAAATTGAGCTCTTTGGCATGAACACAACTCTCCGTGTTTGGAGGAGGAGGAATGCTGCCTATGACCCCAAGAACACCATCCCCACAGTCAAATATGGGGGTGGAAACATTGTGCTTTCGGGGTGTTTTTCTGCTAAGGGGACAGGACAACGGCCATGTACCGTCAAATCTTGGGTGAGAACCTCCTTCCCTCAGCCAGGGCATTGAAAATGGGTAGTGGATGGGTATTCCAGCATGACAATGACCAAAAACACATGGCCAAGGCAACAAAGGAGTAGCTCAAGAAGAAGCACATTAAGGTCCTGGAGTGGCCTAGTGTTATGGGATTTTTATCAATAATGACTAAATGAGGTATACTGCACTATAACTGGCAAGAATCCTACCCTGTCTTTCTTGTAGTATTAAATAATGTTTGTCCATTAGGAAGGGGTTATATGGCATGGACCTAGGAAGAAAGGAATGTATGTGGAGATAAGAGAGGACAGGGAGGGCTCCTCCAGAGTTATGGTGTTTGGGGGAGCCTGGAACGGTCAGTTGAGTGGTTATAAACTGTGGTTAGACTCATGTGAAAATCAATGTTTGTGTGTAGGTATGTGCATAGTTTATAAATGATATAAGAAGGACTTTAATTGTGAATACTTTGGAGCTCTCACAAAGAAATTGGGACCTGATCAATTGTGAGCTGGGAATTCTGTCTGTTTTATTTAAGACCAGAACTTTACAAACTCTGGGTATCAGACAGATAAATATAATTGGAGTTTATGAACACTGATTAAATAATTACATGACACCTAATCTCCAGACCTTAATCCCATAGAAAATCTGTGGAGGGAGCTGAAGGTTCGAGATGCCAAACGTCAGCCTCGAAACCTTAATGACTTGGAGAAGATCTGCAAAGAGGAGTGGGACAAAATCCCTCCTGAGAGGTGTGCAAACCTGGTGGCCAACAACAAGAAATGTCTGACCTCTGTGATTGCCAACAAGGGTTTTGCCACTAAGTCCTAAGTCATGTTTTGCAGAGGGGTCAAACACTTATTTCCCCCATTAAAATGCAAATCAATTTATAACGTTTTTGACAGGCGTTTTTCTGGATTTTTTTGTTGTTATTCAGTCTCTCACTGTTCAAATAAACCTACCATTAAAATTATAGACTGATCATTTCTTTGTCAGTGGGCAAACATACAAACTCAGCAGGGGATCAAATTATTTGTTCACTCACTGTACTTACAAAGTTGTGGCAAAATGGCTTAAGGACAACAAAGTCAAGGTATTGGGGTGGCCAACACAAAGCCCTGACCTCGATCCTATAGGAAATGTGTGGGCAGAACTGAAAAAGCGTGTGTGAGCAAGGAGGCCTACAAACCTGAACGTTACACCAGCTCTGTCAGGAGGAATTGGCCAAAATTCAGCCAATTTATTGTGGGAAGCTTGTGGAAGGCTACCCGAAACATTTGACCCAAGTTCAACAATTTAAAAGCAATGCTACCAAATACTAATTGAGTGTATGTAAACTTCTGACCCACTGGGAATGTGATGAAAGAAATAAAAGCTGAAAAAAATCATTCTCTCTACTATTATTCTGACATTTCACATTCTTAAAATAAAGTGGTGATCCTAACTGAGCTAAGACAGGGAATTTTTACTAGGATTAAATGTCAGGAATTGTGAAAAACTGAGTTTAAATGTATTTGGCTAAGGTGTACGTAAACTTCTGTCTTCAACTGTATGTAGATCTACTTTGAGGTATTTTATATCACAGAGAAAAACAATGTGTGTGTGAGTGGCGGGGGTGGCAGCAGCTCATTTAAGGAAAGCATACTTGAACATGTCATAATCAGTTCCAGATAGCTGCACTAATGCATAAAGCATGTTCCTACAGCCCTGTAATGAAGAGGTTTGCATGGTTGCTTTTCAAATTAAGCATCCTTTACTTGTCAGATGAATCATTTTCTATAAGATGTACATGATATGTATATTATGTATTAGACCGGTCACGACATGCTTGACTTGCTTTGTCCTTTCCCATCACTTCTGTTTTATGTGTTAATATCCCATTTGCCTAGTTTCCCTCCCCATTATTTGCATTATAAAGGTGACCATTCAATGTGTTCAGCAGTCTATCGAAATGCGGCAGCAACCCACACATAAAAAATCTAAGATTGGCGTTGTTTATTAAATATTTTGAAACGACCTAATAGCGCTCTCTGAGATTAGACCTCTCTTAACTCTCTGACCACACAAAGACCAACTATGAGTCTGTCTGGTCTGTGGCAGGAGTCCAACCTTCAGTGACCCTATGCTGAGGCTAACCAACCAGGGCAACAAAATACCCCAGAGTTATCTCAGTGTCGATATCACAGTGTTGAGAGTCACAACATCACAGAGACTAGGTTCCATGACAGGGTTATAGACTACTGTATGAAAAGTTAAGGCTCTTGTTCACTTGACTTCACTTATGTACAGCTCTCACACATTAGTCGGTGTGTGGGTGAACAAATTGACATCAACAATATCATCATCACACTCCGCTAAGTATGTGTGTTTGCTAACTACCTACCGGTACATCTCACAACAAAATGATCCTGAAAAAAACACAGAAGGAAACATATCAGTGGCAGAAACTGCATTATGCATTTGAATTGTGTATTAGCAGATTATTATGCGAATAAAACACTTCAAATACGTTGACTAATAGAATAACGACTTGCCGGATCAAAGCTTTAGCAGGAAGAAATCCACCTCGTTAATCTACTGCTTACTGCAGTGGAAAGTAGCTAATTACACACAGATCAAACTAAAGAACAGCAGACTCCTGGTCGAGGACACAACCTCTCCTCTCAGAAGTTTGAAGTTTAAGTTTTGGACAGTTTCATACAACAATCACCTCATTAAGAGAAAAGGCTGGCTTGAACAGTGCTGTTCTCACTCCCTTAGATAGCTTCACTATCTCTCTCTAATATGATTATTGCGAATACTCAGATGAATTTAACAGTTTGATTAAAACGTTAACATGCTTTGCAAGAAGAACAATTTCCCTAATAGTCTTGTTTACACATCTGAATTCAGGCTACCTGATGGGACTTTGATAAATACGGAACGTTCACATGCGCAGAACACCGCTGGAACTCAGATAAAGGTGTTTACATGTCCTAATAATTCAAAAGATTGCTCAGAAAATCAGGTGTTTTAATCGGCGTATACTTACTTAGATTATGACCTTAGGCCGATTAGGATAAACAGAGTAAGGTGTTTATATGACTAATACCATACTTGGCCTACTACCATAATCAGTTGAATATCAAATTATTAGTGTGCATATAAGCATACTCTCTCTCTGTCTGTATGTCTGTATGTATGTCTGTCTGTCTGTCTGTCTGTCTGTCTGTCTGTCTGTCTGTCTGTCTGTCTGTCTGTCTGTCTTTCTTTCTCTCTCTTAGCAGTGGCGTAGAGAATGTTATTGTGCATAACATTGATTTTACTATCAATATCTCTATCTCTCTTCCTTTCTCTCCTTAACTCTCTCCTTCCTCTCTTTATTGTGTCTGTCCATCCGGCTGTGTTTTCAACAATGGGGCTCTTAACCCCAGAGAAACCCCTGGGGTGCTGCCCCCTCTTGTATGAAGTGTATAATTAGTGAGATTAACAAGGCCAACAGCTCAATTAGTCCCCTGTAAACACTCTCATAGATTGGGAGGGAGAGAGAGAGAGAGAACGATTCTGACCCCGTGGAGCCCTCTGTTGCTATCCAGTGATGCAGGGGCCGGTTGGGAGGGCAAACCAACATCAGACATGGGTGGTTGGGAGAGAGGGATGGGGTAAGTGTCAATAGACAGCATTATGCCACACTGAACTGGGAGGGCGGAAGGGAGTGAGAGAGCGAGAGAGAGAGTAAAACAGAAAGAGAGATGTAGAGAAAATGAAAGAGTGTTTCCTATTGGAAAGAGAAGGGATGGTAGGGGAGAAGGAGGAGGAGCTGGTAAGCCCACAGGTTTTAATTAAGAAATGTCTGAGGTTGATGCTATCTCAGTTGTGCCTGGGCGAGGGAGGTCTGTGGCAGAGCACTGCATATATCCTGCACCCTGCGGACACATTTTTGGAAGAGGCCTCTTTCAACTGGCGTGCCCCCTGCTGTGATGCCTTTAGATGTTGCTGTGCCGACAGTTGTTCCTCCAGGCAGACTACGGGGTGACTTTTGAAGTGGGCGACTCTAAAAATATAATTTTTATTTGGTTTTAATTTGTGACTTTCATTTGCCAGGGGGATTCACGGCATGGGGTAAGAGACAAAAAAATGGCCTTAAATTCTCCTGTGAAGAGAATAGTTGAAAATAACGTGAAAAACGAAATGAAAAAACATAGCAAGGGAAGAAAAACGACTTAGTTGAAAAACAGAGGAGCAGGATATCTGTGAGGGGATTAATAGGATAAGAGGTTACAGTTTTTCTCAGTCGCTTTGGTGCATTTTTCACATCATCCCTAACATGTGCAAAATAATAAGTGCATTTCTCAGAACAATTTGTACGAACTGCAATATACAATAGATATGTTTCTAAAGCTAGTCAGTCACTAAAAATCCTTAGTACATCTCTCAAAAGTAAATATTCATGCCAATGATCATGTCAGTGTCATCAGAATGATAAGTCATTGAGTCATTGTTTACGAACAAGGTCGTCAAAATGTTTAGGCATGTTGTCAATGTAACTGTGTACTTTGACAGTATTACCTGATGTAAAGGCTACAGTTTGGATGACAGCTACTGTATTGAAAATGCACAAGGCTGCACTTCTATGGCATATATCAATTTCAACAGTACTATTTACATATTACTGTATGTGGGTTATTGATTGAAAGAGACTGGACAACCCAAGGGGCACAAAGGAAAAAAAACTAAATTAGAAGGAAACACAACTTTGCCCGCAGCACAGTTGTGCTGTCTCTACACATCCAGACGTTCCTGTCTGTCGACCCAAATATTCTCATCCACATCACACCGGATATTTTCCCTTCCAATGCAACGTGGAGAGAATCTTTTGGAATGCCTTATCCATCCTCTGCAGGAGTCTACTGTGATGTCCTCACCTTCTGCATCCATTGCAGCCAGCAGGGTCATCTGTGTGTGTGTGGCTGACGTTCGTACATCTTCCACCTCCATGCTGAAAATAACTCCTCAATTGGGTTAAGGAATGGTGAATAAGGTGGGAGGAATTCTATGAGCATCCTCAGGTGGGTCACAAACCATTGCCTTATGATGTTTGATCGATGGAAACTCACATTATCACAAATGACCACATACTTTGGCAAATCCTCTCTAAACAGACCCCTATCATCATCAGGGATGAGAGTCTCTAAAAAGTTGAGTAGATGCTGGGTGTTGTATGGCCCTATAAGGGGGATATGGGTTAGGACACCATGCTCCGAAATAGCAGCACACATGGTGATATTTCCTCCCCGTTGGCCTGGCAAATCTACAGTAGCTCTGTGACCGATGATATTCCGACCCCGCCTTCTGCATTTGGTCAGGTTGAAGCCAGCCTCATCCACGTATACAAAGTTGTGAGAGGATTAACTTGATTCCAACTCCATTATACGCTATATCCCAGAACACACAGTTGAATTTGTTTTGGTAAGGAAGAGTGACATAAAATGTACATATATTGCATGTTCCTTCCACAGCAATGGAAATGTGTGCAGTTTATGCTTACTGTACTATGTATCACTGTAAAATGTTGCTGTAAAGTAGTTACATAGATATATGTTTTACCTGTACATACTGGTACCGTAGCTCCTTAACTCTGTCCTCATTCCTTTGGAATGGTACACGGTACAGCTGTTTCATACTCATCTGGTTTCTATGCAGCACCCTGTCGATGGTTGAGATGCTAACCGTGTGGATGTTTTCAAAGACATCGTTGTCTTCTATAATGGTCCTTTGTATTTCCCTGAGTCTCATGGCATTGTTTGCTCGAACCATGGTGCAAATAGCCTCCTCCAGTTGAGGTGTGAAAAGGCGTCCTCTGCCACCGGTTTGAGGTAATCTTGCAGTCCTATGTGGGGAAAAATGCAGTGATGCATCGCACACTTTCACATAGACAAAAACTATGCGAACACACATTTTACTGTAAAACATACAGGTGGGTGCATGTAAGGTGCAGTATGTATCTGTATAGAGTATATTTCTGTATGCTGTGAAATACAAGTGGACTACTGTATTATGAAGCATTGTAGGAAGTATACAGTATACTGCTTATATACAGTAACAGTGCACTGTACATTGGTGGACATACCTGTTCTCTCTTCGAAACGTTTGAACTATTGAGGACACGGTTGATCTCCCAATATTCGGCTGCACCCTTCGACCCGCCTCAGCCATTGTAAGGCCATGATTGACAACATGGTCTACAATAGTGGCCCTTATGTCATCAGATATGCGGTTATGTCCTCTTCTGCCTCTTCCTCTTCCTCTGTTTTTCTTTCCACCACACATCCTTGCTCCTCTTCTTCCTCCTCTTGGCTGTTGACCCTGTTCGTTTCCTGAACCGTCCATTATTGGAAAATTGCAACTCTGTGTTGTAGTCTGTCTACATATGCTTGCCAATTGATTCTTCATGAGATGCACCTTTGAGCAATTTAGACAACTGGTTGATTGTTGGTTGAACTAACACTTTACATTCCTTCATGAGTGAGGGTCAATTTAACCTGCACGATTCATCAATTCACATTTTTGTACAAAAGGTCTTACACATACAAATGTGTAAAAATATGCTTGACAGACAGTTTATGACAAATAGTTCAACAATTTTGCATGTAATGGCTTATGCAAGGAACTAATGCCTAGATGTTTTGAGGGGTAAGACTATTCAACAGAGAACCATCTACTATATTTTGATCAACATGACATGAGCAATTGATAATGTGGAAAAAAGCTGACACTTGTACATTATCAATTGCAATTTGTTCAAAGGAGTAAGAAATTGCTTTAATGATGTGCACAAGTGACTAGATGATTTGGAATTTGTACAAGTAGTATCAAGAATTTCACTTTTGATCTAAGAAATGCACCAAAGCGACTGAGAAAAACTGTAATGGCTGAGAAATGTCACTTGGAGCCGCGATCATCATCTCCATCGACTCAACACACCAAGAACCCCTCAAGTAACCAAAAGTGCAAATATGAAACATTGACTAGCAAGGAACCTCTCCAGGGTTCCTCGAGTCACCACTAATTCTAAGAGTGTAGACATGTATAGATACAGAGGGTCAAAGCAGGTCATTTGTCAACGTTGATGTGAGCTTATACACTAGAAAGAATGAGAGCTATGCATATGCCTCCCAGAAATGTATTATAGAATACAAGACATTAAGAACACATTACAAGACATTAAGAACACCTTCCTAATATTGAGTTGCCACCCCTTTTGCCCTCAGAAAACACTCAATTCAACAGGGCATGGACTCTACAATGTGTCAAAAGCATTCTACAGGATGCTGGCCCATGTTGACTCCAATGCCTCCCACAGTTGTGTCAAGTTGGCTGGATGTCCTTAGGTTGGTGAACTGCTCTTGATACACACAAGAAACTGTTGAGTGTGAAAAACCCATCAGCGTTGCAGTTCTTGACACACGCAAACCAGTGAGCCTAGCTTCTACTACCATACCCTGTTCAAAGGCACTTAAATCTTTTGTCTTCACCCTATGAGTGGCACACATAAACAATCCTAGTCACAATTGTCTCAAGGTTTAAAAATCCTTATTTAACCTGTCTCCTCCCCTTCATCTACACTGATTGAAGTGGATTTAACAAGTGACAACAGTAAGGGATCATAGCTTTGACCTGGATTCACCTGGTAATTCTACACTCTTAGAAAAAAGGGCTCCACATTGGTTCCAGGTAGGACTCTTTTGGGATCCATGTAGGACCCTCTGGAAAAGGTTCTACATGTAAATCAAAAGGGTTCTACCTGGAACCAAAAAGGTTTCTTCAAAGGGTTCTATGGGAACAGCCGAAGGTTGTTCTAGATAGCACCTTTTTTTCTAAGAGTGTATGTCATGGAAGAGCAGGTGTTCATAATGTTTTGTAAACTCAGTATAAATGCACTTTTATGAATTATGCCTGGCTCCAAAGCATATAACAAAAACTTACTCAGAGCCTGAGTTTGTATAGCAATGTGTCGTTGCCCTGCATAACATTGAAGTTCCATTAAAAACACTATTTTATAAGGTCTCATCCCATCAAACAGCATGGACTGAAAGACCATCCGCCTATGAACAATCAAATCAAACACATTTCAGCTTCCATGCAATCCCTAGTCCAGAGTCAATCAACTCTAAAATCCATCTCCAAATACCAAGAACGTGTAGTTGACAAACCCAGCTTCCATTAGGAGACAGAGCCAAGGCTGCCGGTGGCACCCTGTTGTAATGAAATCCAAACTCAGTCATGTCGTTAGCACTTTTGAACTTTTCCCATCCACGCATAGGGAAGGAAATCTATAACTCATCCCATAAATGAAGCTGGCACCATACCACTGTGTGGGAGTTCAGCACTGCTGTCATCCTCATGGTGATCTGTCCATCCACTAAATCACCCCGAATCAGAGGGGGAGAGAGAGAGCTAAAGGTGGAGAGGAGGGTGGGAGAGAGAGAGAGAGACCTAGAGAAATGCTGTGACAACATTGATGCAGAGAGAGAGAGGTGAAAGAGTGGAACAATGAGAGGGGGAAGCAGAGAGTGATGAACATTGATGTGTGTTCATGGATGCCAAGGGAAGCAAGGATTCCCCAAATATTTGACCAATTAAATTATAAAATAATTTCTCAGTGCTCTCTGTGCTTCCATAGTTTTCCGTCATTTTGCAAGTGGCTGAATCTCAATGGAGAAATCTTCTGAGCGAGGGAAACAACGCCCCTCTGTCTCAGTATGTGTAGCCCATGTGACTGATGCTGTCTGGACCAAAAGAGTATAACATGTCTCCATTGCAGCATTTGATTGATTAATGCCAGCAAGCATTTGGTCTCCCTTTATAAAAAATAAATAGCCAATCAGCAGTGAGCTGAGCTCAACTGTGGGTTGTCCTGGTGCAGAAAAATGCCCCCCAAAGGAGGCCAGTTAGGATTTGGCTTCAGAAAAATGTTGTCTGTTTCTGGTCTGCTAGAGTTGATGAGTCAATACTACTCGCCAACGTGCAATCATTGGACAATAAACTAGACGAGGTACGATCACGAATATCCTACCAACGGGACATCAAAAACTGTAATATCCTATGCTTCACGGAATCGTGGCTGAATGACGACATGGCTATTCAGTTAGTGGGATACACGCTGCACCGGCAAGATAGAACCTGCCATGATTGGGAAAGGCACACATCTGCCTATATAAGGTCCCACAGTTGACAGTGCATGTCAGAGCAAAAACCAAGCCATGAGGTCAAACGAATTATCCGTAGAGCTCCGAGACAGGATTGTTACATGCAATACTTGCTTTGTGGACTTCATTGGACTAATGTTGCTCTCCGGTTTTGTGATGAAATAAACATATGTGTGACTGTTGTCTTTTTGTTGTCACGGCCTATTTGTATAACACGGGTGCTTATGAACTAATGGGTTATAGAGCAAACAACGCAATTATCACAACATAGGTTGTACGTACTGGTTTGGCTTGGCTTCCTCAGTGATTTTACCCACGCACCGCTACTGGTGATGAGTTGAAAATCTAGGAACATTGTTACTAGCTTTCTAAAACGAGGGAGCATGCAAGATAAATGGAGGGAGCATGCAGTATAGTGATAAGAGAAAGACAAGAGGAGCGAGAGATCATTAGAGGGAAAAAGTGTGTGGGGAGTCATTAGCATGAGACATGCAGAAAACCCACTCTTGTCTATGCAGAGACATCAAGAGAAACAGCTGCTCGACAAGTGTATAGTATCATATTATACTGCATCTCCCTGCTTTTTAGGGACAATCAAAACCTTCTTATGACACAAAACACATACAGTACATGTTTGTGCGTACATGTACACATGCACGCACGCACACACACAGAGACACACGCGCACACACACGCGCACACACTCAGCCACAGAGCAGTGGTCAGTGGTCAGTCAATCCATCAGAAGCAGAAGCGTGTCATGGGATGTGGCAGAAACAGCCACCTTGGTCACAGGGTGCAGGTCAGTTTCACGCCACAGTAGACGTTAATGCCCTTCTCCCCCGGAGGTCAGTCAGCAGACCCGCTTACTCAGGGACCTGCCTGGGAAAGAACAAGAGTATAAGGACATCAAAGACTAGGTAAATCACTATTTAATGGACCATTGTGCGATATAGGCCATGCAACTAGAATAACAGAATATTAATATATTAATATTTTTCCCAATGCTGCTGATGTTCCAGCATGCAGGGTGACCCACATCATTCCACTCTAATCTGTTCATAGACTATGAAGCACTAAACCAGCCAGGTTAGATGCTTTGATCAAAGTAACTGACCCATTTTCCATGCCAGGTATCTGAATAATCAACAGCAGGCCCCCAACAGGATCAAAACTCTAAAAGAGAAGGACCAGTCTTTCAAAGAAGGTTACAAGTTCATACCAAAAATAGGTTGCCATGACGGAGACATCTTATTTCAGCTCTATACAGAGAGAAACAACTGCATACCCTAACTACTGGACGTGTTCAACCCTGTATGTTTTGACTTGTTGCAAACATGTAATGAGTCTAGGTGCAATATGCAGTTCAAGTGCTGAGGGGATAGAATGTAGCATATAGGCACCTTGTAGTTCCTCAATAGAAAAGCATAGGCTTGGTCCTGCTTCAGCTGCTTTCTCCAATGAAAACCGTAGATAATCTCTTTGCCTTGGACAATCTAGGAACGGTGCCATTCTGAGCCGGATTATAGGCGGCTAACAGGATCCTGGTAGGTGGGTGAGAACTAGAGATGAGAGAATTAATGAGGTGGATGTGGGGCATTACATAAATTGTGTTCCTCATAAACTAGGACGCCTCAGTTTTTACTGGCCAATGGCCATAGTGAGAGAAACAGACTTTATACTGCACTACCGGGCTATCTGTTCTTTGCCAGGCTTGTGTTTTGATGAGGCCATCAAGTAAAATGATGTGCCCTTTGAAATGACTGGATAACACCCACAGCCTGGTTGGCCCTGGGTAATATCAACAGTGTGGGTATAGTGTCTGAGACTGGACGCCGATCATGAAAGTCATCAAACCAAACGAATGTCCATGTAGCTTCACTTTTGCAGAGTCTACTCTGGTGAGTCAAGCTCCACATTTTCCTTTCTACGCCCCGGGACTGGCTGGAGGTCTGAGGCTAATCCTGCTTGGTGCTGGTCTCTGTTGGTCCCCTGGGCCTGGGATGGTTCTCTCAGCTCTCCCTCCATGTGAATCAGAAGCAGCTCAGCAGGCGAGGGGACTCCAGCCGAGATGAAAGCGACATCCGACTGAGAATGTCAATGGGACTGTGATTATGTCTTTCCCAATTCCCCCCGATGCAGCAGGCTGGCTACTGGAGAGGGTTTGAGGGACTTCGTAGGAATGTATTACGGATGCTGCAGTCCCTGGCAGGTCCCACTACACACATCCTTTCTGCTCAAATCTAATCCTGATGGGGTAAGGTGAGAGGTAGCCGATCAACAATGGAAGAGAGGGGAAATGGAACTGCTTGTGAGAGTAGGATGCTTTGAGGAGGGAATTATGGTCGGGTAGAAGTTTAGAAAGATAGTAACAGCACATGGAAAATAGAAAAGAAGGGGAAACTGACTGGCTTTGCAATTTACTCAACCCTGCCACTGAAAAAACGGATAGAGACAGTAGCTGTCTTTGGAGAAGAGTTATTGTTTAAGTGTATGCACATGATGCATTGGGAGTTTGTATTACCATTAATAAAGAGTCATTTTGGATATAATTATATCAATTAATTTATTTGAATATCTTGGAAAATACTTAAAGGTCTCACACAGTAAAAACAGCCTTTTAGTGACCAAAACGTCACCTATAATCTTTTTACACAATTAAAATGCTCCAAATCTAATCTCCAACTACCAGGAAGCCTGAAAGAACAGGTTGAGTGGGCAGGGAACTTATATTCATGAGCTCACCTTGACTGACAGCTCTTTGAAATGCCCTTGTGGTCGTTGCCAAGTAACTAGGTAAACAATGGGCCACATGTTATTGATGACTTGACTTTCAAGGGTAAATAGTTTGCCTCAACCCATTTTCTCTCTAAAATGCCTTCGTGGGTTAACAGAGTTCTTCATGGACTGTTGGGTATTTGACGAACAAGAGCTATACACAATTGCCTTTCAACTGTTTTGTAACTAACAACAGAATAAAGTTCACTGATACACTTCGTCAAAAGACATTAGGGGGAAAACTGCATACAATAAGTGTACTGGACAATGTCTTGGTATCTCTGCCTTAACATTATAAATTACAAAAAGCTCAACGTTTAGTTTTTTGATCAGACATTTATTTGATCATTTACATTAGGTGTGTAAATATTCATCAACATGAATACTCATGAACAAAAGATGTTGAGAAATAATGGTGTCGTCATTTGACATGAAACAATTTATTCGAGCCATAAGCCTAATATAGGCCCCCTACTTTGTGCAGGACCCATTTGTACAATGTGATGGGGGGGGAGATTGATGGGGAGAGAAGGGTAGGGGGATCCATGCTCCCGGCTTCATTCAAGCAGGCAGCAGTCATGCACAAATCCAACAATGGCCTCCTCCTTGTCAGGCCTCCCATACTGGGCAGATAAGGGTCCTGGGATGGACAGATCACATAGCTTCCCCACATATGGTGCTGGATCAAGGGTGACCTCATTGAAGAGGAGATCCAGGAAGCTGTCTATGTAGCCTGTAATGTGTTTGAAAAGGGAAATGTTATGGATAGTGAATTTAATTACATTTTCTTTACAGTACTATACTGAGTTATGATGCTATCAATTAGTTTATGTAGTGAGCTACTTATTCTGCTATGTGTTTTCTGATGTTTTAGAAGTTCTTGAACTATGCAATATTTAGTTGGACTTTTTAGTACATCTTTTCAATGTTAGTATTTGGAATTACTAAATTGATGCAGACTTGGAATGAAGAACTATGACTTACCCAAGAGACTTGGGTCTCTTCACAGGCTTCACAGCATATCCTCCCTTTTTTGCCTTGGGAAAGCTGATTTTGTATCGCAGCATTCGTGCTGCGGTGGTTGCCTGGCTGCGGTCGGCATTCCCAGGTACAGCCTAAATTGTAATCATTATGCAAATGTCTCACACTCAAATTCCCCACGTGTTACAGAAAAGATACCGTTCACAAATCAAAGTAGAAACAGACACAGTTGCATTAGTTAACGTTAGCCCTCCATCACCCCAAAATGTTGGCTACCGTGTCCAACTCTGACACTTATATTATGGTCAGCGCTTGCAAGATACACTGTAATTGATGGTACAGCATCTGTCTTCAGGATTACCTTACTCATAAGACCCATCTATTGTTCTCCCTAATTAATAAAGCGACGTCACTAGAAATGTGGACTACACGCGCGTGACATTTTCATAATTTCTATTGTAGCCTCAGCCTATCCACCCAAAATGATAAGCAGCTAGTGCTGTCTGATGTTTTCATTCTACCTAAAAGTCACAACACAGACGAAAAAGGGTTAGCTATCCCAAAAAAAAAAGCCATATGATACGCACATGTTAAGATTATAAGACGCTACCATTGGTGTATAAAAGTTGTGGCTTTACGTGAAGTTGCATAAAGACAGAAGAAATGCCTGCCTCCTGAATCCAAGCATTTGACATGGGGGGAGGGAACCAGTAACTTAGTCAATGTACCAGCTACAATAATTTTCCATATACTTAAGTCAACCTACTATGAACTGGTTTTATTCAAATATTATACAATTTGATGAAAAACATGATTTTCAGGGTTTGGGATGTTAAAAAGGGTGTTCCCGCTTTAAATGACATGGCTTCATAAAGCCTTCATAAGCACTACATAAATGTGTTACAGAGCATCTTTACCATATGTGACTGGACCGGCTCGATTCGGTCTTATGTAGCAACATTTGAAAAAGTGTTTTTTACATTGGATGAAAGTAGAAACTGGTATACAGAAACTGGTATACATTCAGACCCCTTTACAGCCTTATTCTAAAATGGATTAAAAACAAAAAATTCCTCATCAATCTGCACACAATAACCCATAATTACAAAGTAAAAACAGGTTTTTTGAAATGTTTGCAAATGAATTAAACCCTTTGCTATGAGACTCGAAATTGAGTTTACATTGATCATCCTTGAGATTTTTCTACAACTTGATTGGAGTCCACCTGTGGTAAATACAATTAATTGGACATGATTTGGAAAGGCACACTGCTGTCTATATAAGGTCCGACAGTCAGAGCAAAAACCAACCCACGAGGTCGAAGGAATTGTCCGTAGAGCTCCGAGACAGGCACAGATCTGGGGAAGGGTACCAACAAATGTCTGCAGCATTGAAGGTACCCAAGAAGGTGGACTCCATCATTCTTACATGGAATAACTTTGGAACCATCAAGACTCTTCCTAGAGCTGGGCGCCCGGCCAAACTGAGCAATCGGGGGAGAAGGGTGTTGGTCAGGGAGGTGACCAAGAACCTGATGGTCACTCTGACAGAACTCCAGAGTTCCTCTGTGGAGATGGGAGAACCTTCCAGAAGGACAACCATCTCTGCAGCAATCCACCATTCAGGCCTTTATGGTAGAGTGGCTAGACGGAAGCCACTCCTCAGTAAAAGGCACATGACAGCCCGCTTGGAGTTTGCCAAATGGCACCTAAAGGACTCTCAGACCATGAGAAACAAGATTTTCTGGTCTGATAAAACCAAGGGTCTGAATACTTATGTAAATGTGATATTTCAGTTTTTTTTATTTTGTGTACATTTGCAAAAAAAAATGAAACCTGTTTTTGCTTTGTCATTTTTGGGTTATTGTGTGTAGATTGATGAGGGGGCTATCTTCTGTATACCACTCCTACCTTGTCACAACACAACTGATTGGCTCAAATACATTAAGAAGGAAAGATATTAACTTTTAACAAGGCACACCTGTTAATTGAAATGCATTCCAGGTGACTATCTCATGAAGCTGGTTGAGTGAATTCCAAGAGTGTGCAAATCTGTCATCAAGGCAAACGGTTGCTACTTTGAATATCCTAAAATATAAAATATATTTTGATTCGTTTAACACTTTTTTGGTTACTACGTGATTCCATATGTGTTATTTCTTAGTGTTGATGTCTTCACTATTATGCTACAGTATAGAATTGTTTTTTTTTATTCAGAAAAACCCTTGAATGAGTAGGTGTGTCCAAACTTTTGACTGGTATTGTACATTCTATTGCTGTCTGACCTCAAACTTGTTGTCGTTATGAAAACGTATCAACACAAAAACGACATGCTGCATGACATCAGCAATCTGATGGTCCACAATAGCATAACAGGTGTATTTTAACACCAATAAATCCATAAAAAATTAAATGAGTATATTTCAATCTAGCAAACCAGGCAACAAACAGCAACTTTCTAAACAATGTTTTGGATCTTTCTAGTGTAGTTAGCTTTAATTCAGTGTGCGTGCGCTGTTTGGTTAGCGGTGTTTCTGTAGGGCAGTAAAAGCACATGTGATGAAGTTCACAAATCAAATGCCCACTTGTGGTGCCTCTGGACAGCAAAGAAATAACTAAGTTAAACCTTTATTTATTGTCATTTAAATTTGTTTGTAGTAGTTATATAAGCGGTGAGTTAGATTACATACCTAGCTCAATCGTTATTTCAAATAATTTCGGTGACTTCACAGTAATTGCTAGCTAGCTAACAGGCCTGCTAACAAGAACCAATAGTCCTCCAGGTCAGGGACAAGCTACTCTATTCACAGCTCTGTGTAAGGTTCAATGTAACTGCATTGCTGGACTTTTTGAAAACGTCATGTATTTGTATTGTTTTAAAAATGTATGAATAAAAGGAAATGCATGGTTTAAACTTTTCTTTAATGTTTATTTTGTTTTTACTGTTGATTCCTTTAGAGTTAATACATTTGGGTTTACATCATTAAGCATTCATGTGTGTTTTATGAACGACCAAAGGTGTCTGACTTATAAGGTTCTCCTCTATAGAGTTTTTATGAATGTGTTATGAATGACCGAAGGTGTCTCACTTCAAACTAAGTATTACAGGACACTACATAATGTGTCAATTAATAGGTTATAAATGTTCTGACAATTTTTTAAAAAGTTGTCATGATAGACAGGGTGTGATAGGGTGTGATAGGTATTTAGATAGGTTGATGGAACTGCAAAGCTTGCGTTTGAGTGTATGTGTGTGTGTCAGAGCCAAGAGGATTTGGAGAAGTCCTACAGAACCTGGGTCTACAGACTGGGTCCAGCACCTCACGGTATGGCTTGTTATATTTTGTGTACTGAAGAACATGTAACTTGGTTTCACAAGAAAGCCACTTTCATCAAGGTAATTGTTGCCTGGTGTAATGTGACTAATATGACTTCTCTTTAGAGCGCGTGTCATCCTGCAGCACAACATGTCACCCTTTATAAAGCACACGTTTATGTCATATTCGACATAGTGGCTTATGTCACATCTGACATTGGGGATTATGTCACACAGTTATGCCACATTTATGAACCTTTTATAACACATGCCATACTGTTATGGATGCTTTGTACACATTTATGTAGTTCTTAGGAAGGCTTTATGAAGTTTTATAAGCTGAACATAATTTAAAGAGGACCAAAATGGTCAATTAAGGTGATTTTTGCCATTGAGTCGGTTGATGGGAATAATTCCTAACCCTAATGATTCCTAACCCTAATGATTTCTAACCCTAATGATTCCTAACCCTAATGATTCCTAACCTTGCGTCTGGCAAGTATGTCTCTGTCTTTCATCGATGTGTTGCATAAACAAGTTGTCACTCAATCAGCGATCATTATTCATTCGATTCCATCTGGCTTAATTTAATTTGTGCATATGCCTTACGGTGTGTTAAGATTTGTCATCAGTTCTCATCATTGCTCTCTTGGGATTTCCCACTGAACTTGGCGGGACTAGTTTGCAGTGAATGTACATTTGGGGACATGGATATTAGAAAAACCTCATGGCAGGTCAGTCAGGCGAAGGTGTTGATAAGACTTAGCCTTCATTTCCTCCTATTCAGCCAGTCCCTAATACTATAGAAGCCCCAGCTTGTCCCACTATTAGGCCAACAGTAAGATTGCGTCAAATAGGAGAGTGACATAAGAGAGCGAATAGCTTTATTAGACATTACGAACCCATTATATAAATACAAAATGTGACTAATGTCACTTTTACATTCCCTCTTATATATCTTTATATACAATTTCATTGGTTAGTATTTGGCCAGCTATATCATGACTTGGTCTCCAAGAGAGTTTTTCATTTAATTTCTTCCCATGTCTCAAATTTTTGCTGTAGGTCCAGGCTTGATCAGATTGATGCTGGCCATTCTTTCATCTGGAGGCATGTGTGTGCTTTCAATAACTACAGACCACCTGGTGGAAACAAGAGTACCTGGAATTGTTCAATTGTTGTTCAATTCCATTAAAGCAGTTATTGTGAGGAGTGTCTATGCCCTTGCTCTCAGAAAAAAGTAAAAATGCATAAGACAATGCCTACAGGTCTTGCTGGAGTAAACTGAGAAGCAGTTAATAATAGTTATGAAACGAGCCACAGGAGCCTCCTCAGCTTCCCCTGAAGAGCAATGCTGCAGAAACTGTTGAGATACGCATTGTCTGGAAAAGGCTGTGAAAGACGAGGTACTATTACACCACATGTCTACAAGTGTCAAACAGGTAACTGTATTTTCCCCCTCAGCAACGAGAGAATGGAGAAAGCATCTGTCAAGCAATTCTGGAAAGTGTTGTTTGATGAGTCCTATTTTCAGCCGGCGCTACCGAAGTCTGAGGGGCTCATTTTCCCGTAGCTATTTAAGGAGGAGGTTAAAGTGTTCCATTAAGGGATAGCAATTTAGATAGGGGGATTGTGCCTGGCTCCCTGATTGCCCAAGTGACAGAAGAGAGATGTAGGGAAGGCAAGTCGGAGCTCAGGCACTTGTTTAGTGGAGGTCACCTTCCCTGCCATCTCGGTGTTGGGGATGGAGGCTGCCAGATATTCTTCATTAAAATTGGTCTTACAGTACCCTTCTGAGGGTTTTAAGGTACTCTCTTTTGACCATCACCTTTTAAGTATCCTGTTTACTCACTCTCTTAATCTCTCTCTCTCTCTCTCTCTCTCTCTCTCTCTCTCTCTCAATTCAATTTCAATTCAATTCAAGGGCTTTATTGGCATGGGAAACACGTGTTAACATTGCCAAAGCAAGTGAGGTAGATAATATATAAAGTGAATTAAACAATACAAATTAACCGTAAACATTACACATACAGAAGTTTCAAAACAGTTGTTCAAAGCTGTAAAGTTTAATTGCGATACTTCAAGTATTTGGAGGTGATCTCAAGCCACAGAGTGCAGCTGAATTCTTCCGACACCCGAATCCAGGAGGATTATGGAGGATTCATCTTGGACTTTTTTTTGAGACGTGTTTTGAGCTTTCCTCCTTTCTCTCTCAGGTGCCCTCTTTGAAGCTTTTATTTATGGATTTTTTTTGGTGCTTTTGCTTTTTTGTGGCTGCCTTCTCATTTTTACGGATGGTTTTGCAAATTCACCCCAGGGAGAAGGAATGATGATTTAATATTTTCCAACGTGGAGACAACAAGACATAAAAAAACCCAGCAAAGTGGGGATAAAGAAGACAGCTTTCAGGATTTTGTACGTTTTTCAGAGTTGTCTTTTTTTCTGAAAGTTTATCCATCACAGCAGGCAACAATGGGTACCATCCTAAAAAATGGAGGAGGCAAAAGATGGAGGAAGGCAATCAACCAAGCACTCTCAAGACATTCTGTCTGTCAGAGGAGTGGAGTCGCTTCTTGACCGCAGAGAGACTGATAGAATTTTAGCGGTGAACTCTCACCCCAATATAAACTAATACCCTGATAGTGCTGCAATGAAAGTAAGGCTCAACTGTTTCTCCCCAGACACTAGTTTCCACGGAGACATAATGAGAGCATTGAGCGATGTCCAGCTTGACCTTTGAGAGATTGGGACGACGTGACCAGACACACTATCACCTGTTTCCCAGAGCCCAATATACCTTTAAAACACAGAGCTCTTAAAATGAGATGGCTAAATCTGTAAATGTCATTTATGTATCAGATTATGTGATGAAAGCTCACAAATACAATCTTCAGTCATAAAACACACTCAGAAACCCGAACCCTGGTCATTCAACGTAACAGTCAGACAAACACTTTATGGTAGCTAAATGAAACTCATGTTTGTTGTAAAAAAAAAGAAAAGAAAGAAGGTCACCTTTTCAATTGAATTTGCATATGAAGCAGCCCATTGTTAGAGTTCAGGTCTAAATTAATGCCTAATTAATCTCCAACACATGTCCAAATCAGATAAGTTATTTGTTTCCTACGTCAGTGAAAAACTGTCTGAAATCCAATTAAATAAGTGGGATCATGGAAGTCTAGTCTAATACTAAATCAATACAAATAAAAAAAGAAGTGCAGAATACTCAGATGTCTAACAGTCGCAGCTAGGAGCACGTTGCTCAAAAGAAAATCAATTTAGGGACTCAGGGCTACATAATAATTTAAAATGGGCGGATTATTTCCTCTGTGCTGTTCTGGCTGAGATATACAGTCCTGGAGACATGCATAGGTCAACATCGTTTTTTTAACTAGCGTCTGGGGAGAGCTGAGTCTGGCACAGGGGCTTGTGAGTCAGTCATTTCACCATGCTGAGAAAGGTCGCTGCTATTCGCTGATACCAGCTGCCAGGGTACACACACAGTATAGATATACAGCAAAAACACCTCGGAATATCACTATGCAGATCGAAAATAGCATCCAGCAAGAAGTATTTCCCATATGGGAAAACCTTCCTGAGAAAAAGTTCATAGCATAATCACAGTTTGCCACATGAGTAATATCTCAATCAGGAACACAGCATATGAACGCAGGAAGATGAAGTTGGGTGGTTCATTGCGGGTCTATGTCTGTAGGCACAAGCTGGAAGATTGGTAGTTAATCATGGCTTTGGATTAGTATGGAGGTGTAAATCATGTATATGATAACTGTGAGCCCTGCATGCATAATGCAGTTTATATACAGCACGTACAATATAAGGCCCGTGGATAAATTACAGTATAATAAATTGGGTGGGCTGCTGTGTCAGACTGGGGGGGTTGGAGGCACTGCATGTTTTTCTGCAGGGGGAAAACACCTTGAATGTCTCTGAGTCTAACAGATGCTGACAGGGACAGAGCAGCTTGGAATAGGCCTGAAAGACATGGCACAGAAGGAGAGAAGAGAGCGAGTGAAGGGAAGAGAGGGAGGGCGACGGGGCGAGAGGTGAAAAGAGAGGGAGAAGTAAGGAGGGAGGGGAAACAGAGGGATGTCCACCATGTGCCTTCTCTTCTGTGAGATGTTTGGAGGCATCCAAACGAAAGAGACACTATCCCCTCTCCTGCTCTCCGTCCTGGAGCTGACATCTCTTCTATATTAACTAGTAGTTACCAAGGTTACCAAGATACACTACAAAAGTACGTGATTACACCTTCAAATTAGTGGATTTGGCTAATTCAGACACACCCGTTGTTGACAGGTCTATAAAATCGAGCACACAACCATGCAATCTCCATAGATAAACATTGGCAGTAGAATGGACCGTACTGAAGAACTCAGTGACTTTCAACATGGCACCGTCATAGCAACGTTTCCAACAATTCAGTTCTTCTAATTTCTGCCTTGCTATAGCTGTCCCGGTCAACTGTAAGTGCTGTTATTGTGAAGAGCAAACGTCTAGGTGCCACAACGGCTCAGCCATGAAGTGGTAGGCCACACAAGATCACAGAACGGGACCACGAGTACTGAAGTGCGTAACGCATAACAATCGTCTGTCCTCGGTTTCAACACTCACTACCGAGTTCCAAACTGCCTCTAAGCAATATCAGCACAAGAACTGTTAGTCGGGAGCTTCATGAAATGGGTTTCCGTGGCCAAGCCTAAGATCACCATGCGCAATGCCAAGCGTCGGCTGGAGTGGTGTAAAGCTCGCCACCATTGGACTCTGGAGCAGTGGGAAAACGCTTTCTCAGGAGTGATGAATCACGAGACATCATCTGGCAGTCTGACTGACGAATCTGGGTTTGGCGGACGCCAGGAGAACTCTACCTGCCTGAATGCATAGTGCCAACTGTAAAGTTTTCCGGATGAGGAATGAAGGTCTGGGGCTGGTTTTCATGGTTCGAGCTAGGTCCCTTAGATCCATACAGAAAGGGCTTGTCGAAATCGGTGTGAAAGAACTTGACTGGCCTGCACCGAGCCCTGACCTCAACCCCATCGAACACCTTTGGGATGAATTGGAACGCTGACTGCGAGCCAGGCCTTATCATCAGTGCCCGACGTCAATAATGCTCATGGCTGAATTGAAGCAAGTCCTCGCAGCAATGCTCCAACATCTAGTGGAAAGCCTTCGCAGATGAGTGAAGGGTGTTAAAGCAGCAAATGGGGGACCAACTCGATATTAATGCCCATGATTTTGGAAAGAGATGTTCGACAAGCAGGTGTCAACATGGCCATGGAGTGGAGTTTCCTTCCAAATCCAAAATGTCTGTGATATAATACTGTCTTGAGGTGCTCAAGTGACAAACAAAGCCATTTCACAATCAGAGGTTTCTTTATTGACAAACAAACATATGCACAAGATGTGAGAAAGTGACATTCGGTGACATGCTGTAGCTAAAAGGAAAACGACTGATCAAAGAAAAGTTATTGATGACGCCCAGGAGAATGGGGTAAAACCCAGTGAAAGTTAAGTCACCGCTATTTTCTTGATAAACACAAAATTAATTAAATGACCAATACTGAGGAAGAGTTCGGAAATATATATATTTTTTGCTGTATGTCTAGGCTAATGCAAAGAGCCTACACATAGAAATAAGTAGCTTGCTTAACTCTTCCTACATTTTGGGTTTGAAGTCAAGAAAATATGAGGGGGGATTCAACTTTCACTGTGTCATTTTAGGCCGTTCTCCCGTAATCAAGAACTCATCCTTGAGCAGTCTTTTCCCTTTTTGTTAGAGCATGTCTCCGAATGTCACTTGTTACATCTATATCCATCATTAATCATATCTTGTGCAGGTATTTTTTGTCAATAAAAAAACCCTCTGAGTGTCAACTGGGCTTTGTTACTTCCGGCGCCGACAGAGATGGCCGCCTCGCTTCGCGTTCCTAGGAAACTATGCAGTTTTTTGTTTTTTTACGTGTTATTTCTTACATTAGTACCCCAGGTCATCTTAGGTTTCATTACATACAGTCGAGAAGAACTACTGAATATAAGATCAGCATCAACTCACCATCAGTACGACCAAGAATATGTTTTTCGCGACGCGGATCCTGTGTTCTGCCTTACAAACAGGACAACGGAGTGGATCCTATGCAGCGACCCAAAAAAACGACTCCAAAAGAGAGGGAAACGAGGCGGTCTTCTGGTCAGACTCCGGAGACGGGCACAGCGCGCACCACTCCCTAGCATTCTTCTTGCCAATGTCCAGTCTCTTGACAACAAGGTTGATGAAATCCGAGCAAGGGTAGCATTCCAGAGGGACATCAGAGACTGTAACGTTCTTTGCTTCACGGAAACGTGGCTTACTGGAGAGACGCTATCCGAAGCGGTGCAGCCAACAGGTTTCTCCACGCATCGCGCAGACAGGAAAAAACATCTTTCTGGTAAAAAGAGGGGCGGGGGCGTATGCCTTATGTCTAACGTGACATGGTGCGATGAAAGAAACATACAGGAACTCAAATCCTTCTGTTCACCTGATTTAGAATTCCTCACAATCAAATGTAGACCGCATTATCTACCAAGAGAATTCTCTTCGATTATAATCACAGCCGTATATATCCCCCCCAAAGCAGACACATCGATGGCTCTGAACGAACTTTATTTAACTCTCTGCAAACTGGAAACAATTTATCCGGAGGCTGCATTCATTGTAGCTGGGGATTTTAACAAGGCTAATCTGAAAACAAGACTCCCCAAATTTTATCAGCATATCGATTGCGCAACCAGGGGAGGAAAGACCTTGGACCATTGTTACTCTAACTTCCGCGACGCATATAAGGCCCTGCCCCGCCCCCCTTTCGGAAAAGCTGACCACGACTCCATTTTGTTGATCCCTGCCTACAGACAGAAACTAAAACAAGAGGCTCCCACGCTGAGGTCTGTCCAACGCTGGTCCGACCAAGCTGACTCCACACTCCAAGACTGCTTCCATCACGTGGACTGGGAGATGTTTCGTATTGCGTCAGATAACAACATTGACGAATACGCTGATTCGGTGTGCGAGTTCATTAGAACGTGCGTTGAAGATGTCGTTCCCATAGCAACGATTAAAACATTCCCTAACCAGAAACCGTGGATTGATGGCAGCATTCGTGTGAAACTGAAAGCGCGAACCACTGCTTTTAATCAGGGCAAGGTGTCTGGTAACATGACCGAATACAAACAGTGCAGCTATTCCCTCCGCAAGGCTATCAAACAAGCTAAGCGCCAGTACAGAGACAAAGTAGAATCTCAATTCAACGGCTCAGACACAAGAGGCATGTGGCAGGGTCTACAGTCAATCACGGACTACAGGAAGAAACCCAGCCCAGTCACGGACCAGGATGTCTTGCTCCCAGGCAGACTAAATAACTTTTTTGCCCGCTTTGAGGACAATACAGTGCCACTGACACGGCCTGCAACGAAAACATGCGGTCTCTCCTTCACTGCAGCCGAGGTGAGTAAGACATTTAAACGTGTTAACCCTCGCAAGGCTGCAGGCCCAGATGGCATCCCCAGCCGCGCCCTCAGAGCATGCGCAGACCAGCTGGCCGGTGTGTTTACGGACATATTCAATCAATCCCTATACCAGTCTGCTGTTCCCACATGCTTCAAGAGGGCCACCATTGTTCCTGTTCCCAAGAAAGCTAAGGTAACTGAGCTAAACGACTACCGCCCCGTAGCACTCACATCCGTCATCATGAAGTGCTTTGAGAGACTAGTCAAGGACCATATCACCTCCACCCTACCTGACACCCTAGACCCACTCCAATTTGCTTACCGCCCAAATAGGTCCACAGACGATGCAATCTCAACCACACTGCACACTGCCCTAACCCATCTGGACAAGAGGAATACCTATGTGAGAATGCTGTTCATCGACTACAGCTCGGCATTCAACACCATAGTACCCTCCAAGCTCGTCATCAAGCTCGAGACCCTGGGTCTCGACCCCGCCCTGTGCAACTGGGTACTGGACTTCCTGACGGGCCGCCCCCAGGTGGTGAGGGTAGGCAACAACATCTCCTCCCCGCTGATCCTCAACACTGGGGCCCCACAAGGTTGCGTTCTGAGCCCTCTCCTGTACTCCCTGTTCACCCACGACTGCGTGGCCACACACGCCTCCAACTCAATCATCAAGTTTGCGGACGACACAACAGTGGTAGGCTTGATTACCAACAACGATGAGACGGCCTACAGGGAGGAGGTGAGGGCCCTCGGAGTGTGGTGTCAGGAAAACAACCTCACACTCAACGTCAACAAAACTAAGGAGATGATTGTGGACTTCAGGCAGAGGGAACACCCCCCTATCCACATCGATGGAACAGTAGTGGAGAGGGTAGCAAGTTTTAAGTTCCTCGGCATACACATCACAGACAAACTGAATTGGTCCACTCACACAGACAGCATCGTGAAGAAGGCGCAGCAGCGCCTCTTCAACCTCAGGAGGCTGAAGAAATTCGGCTTGTCACCAAAAGCACTCACAAACTTCTACAGATGCACAATCGAGAGCATCCTGGCGGGCTGTATCACCGCCTGGTATGGCAACTGCACCGCCCTCAACCGTAAGGCTCTCCAGAGGGTAGTGAGGTCTGCACAACGCATCACCGGGGGCAAACTACCTGCCCTCCAGGACACCTACACCACCCGATGTCACAGGAAGGCCATAAAGATCATCAAGGACATCAACCACCCGAGCCACTGCCTGTTCACCCCGCTATCATCCAGAAGGCGAGGTCAGTACAGGTGCATCAAAGCTGGGACCGAGAGACTGAAAAACAGCTTCTATCTCAAGGCCATCAGACTGTTAAACAGCCACCACTAACACTGAGTGGCTGCTGCCAACACACTGACACTGACTCAACTCCAGCCACTTTAATAATGGGAATTGATGGGAAATGATGTAAATATATCACTAGCCACTTTAAACAATGCTACCTTATATAAATGTTACTTACCCTACATTATTCATCTCATATGCATACGTATATACTGTACTCTATATCATCGACGGTATCCTTATGTAATACATGTATCACTAGCCACTTTATACTATACTATGCCACTTTGTTTACATACTCATCTCATTTGTACATACTGTACCCGATACCATCTACTGTATCTTGCCTATGCTGCTCTGTACCATCACTCATTCATATATCCTTATGTACATATTCTTTTTCCCCTTACACTGTGTACAAGACAGTAGTTTTGGAATTGTTAGTTAGATTACTTGTTATTACTGCATTGTCGGAACTAGAAGCACAAGCATTTCGCTACACTCGCATTAACATCTGCTAACCATGTGTATGTGACAAATAAAATTTGATTTGAAATTTGATTTGATTTGATTTGTTTGTCATGTCATAGCAACTTAGGGCTCTATTCATTCTGTACAGTTGAAGCGTTTCAGATTGTGTGATTAAAATGTAAAGGTAATTTCTGATTGAACTGACATATGCAGCGGTTTACTGTGAATGCAATCTGTGCTAATGCGGGAACATTTCCTTTAAATTTCAACTCAATGTCAAATTCTACGCTGTAATGCTGAACTTCCGCAATGCGGATTGAACAGAGCCCTTAGTGTCACTATACAAGGACATATGTCATGTTTTGTCTGTTATTCGGGAGGGATATAACGGTATAACTAAAGACAAACAGGTAATGTTGCATTTTCCAGCCCTGATTCTATGTTATTACATATACACTACCATCTCTGTTTCCAGGTAACAAACCATGGGCTAGTTGGGATATTTAAAGGAATATAACGGTATAACTAAAAATAAACAGGTAATGTTGCAAATACTTAGTTATTACCCGGTTATTACTGAGCTATAATGTCGTGCTACCAATCTCTCTTTCAACGCAGTCCATCTCTCCTGGAGAATGTTCCTCCATATCTTTAATCTGGATTACATAATTGGATATTAAAGAGGAGCCTACACCTCTGCCAATGTGTTCCTAACCATATTAATCCTTACTAGACCATTTGTCATCATATTTTGTACACCAGATTCACAGCAATGAGAACCAAAGGGGCAACATGCTGTGATGGGCTACAGCGATCTGTTCACTTGTTCACAACATGTCTTCCTTGCGAAACATGACACACTATCAATCTGTGAGGTTGGCTTAATGTTCATGGAATAAGTTAGGGTTCAAACTAGATTATGTAAGGAACTGGACTAGACATAAAATAACTATAAATCAGCCAAATGCATTGAGCATTGGTCAGGCTTCATCCGAGCATTAGTCAGGCTTCATTCCTCCGAATGTAAAATGCAGAATATTCTTTGCATGTTCTGCGTGTGCTTGTGTGTATGTGTGTGCATGCATGTGTGTGTGCTTGCCTGTGTGCCAGTGTGCATGTGCACATGCATGTGTGTATGTGTGCTCACATGATACGTGTGAAATCAGAGTGTTTGGAGGCTGTCAACCTCCACCTTCCCCTCTCCTTGTGGTCCCCCGGGGGCTTGTGGGTAGTGGAGCGTGAGGGATATTGCTGCTTCCTCCTCATAGAGGATGCCAGTCCTCCTCTCTGGTGTCCTGCAGGCACAGCGCTGGTTGACAGACGGGAGGAAAAGGGAAAGAGAACGACATCTAACTAATAACAACAATAACCAGAAATAGTGTGTGTGTGGGGGGGGGGGGGGGATTATTCTGCCCATCAGCACCACTCCTCTGGCAGGGATTTAAAGAATGTTAGGAGAAGACATGGAAAAATAGAGAGAATAGAAGAGAGATACAATTAAAGAGAGAGAATAAATGAGAGGAGATTCAGAGACATTACGAAGGCTAATTTACGACTTCTTTGATGGTCACAATTGTTGTGTTGAAGCCAGTACACAAAAGTACACAAATCTCATACTTGAGTAAAAGTAAAGATGACCTTAATAGAAAATGACTCAAGTTAAAGTAAAAGTCCACCAGTAAAATACTACTTGAGTAAAAGTCTAAAAGTATTTGGTTTGAAATATACTAAAGTATCAAAAGTAAGTGTAATTGCTAAAATATACTTAAGTATCAAAAGTAAAAGTGTAAATAATTTCAAATTCCTTATATTAAGCAAACCAGACGGCATCATTTTCTTGTTTATTTTAATTTATGGATAGCCACGGGCACACTCCAACACTCAGACATAATTTACAAACAAGTATGTGTTTATTGAGTCTGTCAGATCAGAGGCAGTAGGGATGACCAGGGATATTCTCTTGATAAGTGTGTGAATTTGACCATTTTCCTGTCCTGCTAAGCATTCAAAATGTAACTAGTACATTTAGGCATCAGGGAAATGTATGGAGTAAAAAGTATTTAATTTTCTTTAGGAATGTATTGAAGTAAAAGTAAAAGTTGTCAAAAATATAAATAGTAAAGTAATGTACAGATACCACAAAAAACTACTTAAGTAGTACTTTCCAATATTTTTACTTAAGTACCTTACACCACTGGTTGAAGCAATACAGTATTGAATTTGTTATTACAAGGAGAAAAATGTAATATAATTTTTCAAAAACGATTTACACTTGAAAAAGAGAGCAGGAGTAGAGTAATATTGTTTACTGAAGGGAAAGGCAACTGGTGGCTCCCCTTTTGTTGGCCCCCGGATCAATATCCCCCCCACCCAAAAATTATTACATGAAATGACTTGCAACATTTTCTCTCCACTGCAACATTTTCCCTCTGCTCCATGGAAAAAAGAATAGTATTGCATAACATTTGTTATAAAATTGCAATATCTTCTCTCCACCCCACGGCAAAACGTGTTGAATTGCAGCAAACGGCAACCCTTTCTCAACGCTGTCAAGATGGGGGCCGCTAAAATGTTTTGCTCGCAAGGTCAGTGGGGCCCCCCAACAAAATGTAGCATGGGGCACCCAAAAGGCTAGTGCGGGCTCTGACTGCATGTGTCAGTATGGATATAGGTATGCAGACCCGCGAGCAACTTCTGCCCTTCATGATGAGTTCAGAATGTTTGTGGCCACCATCAAAGTTGCCCATCCCTGGTTTACTGCTACTGTATGAAAGTATGGTGGTTATTACATAAGCAGCCTCTCCTACCCAGATAATATGTCATTATCTGCAGTAATCAATGTCAGTGGACATGGGTGGTGATGTGAAGAAGAGTAGCTATGATAAAACTGTTACTCTGAATTCTACTTGTAAGTTATAGTACAGCAGCACAGAGAGTAGGGAGATGAGTAATGAAAAGTCAGGGAAAGGTCATTCTGCAGCAGGTGTAATTGTTCTCTCTGCACATTAAAATGGAAGAACCCCTCTTCTTTCCTCACCTCTCTTCCACACTGACTCATACTCTGGCCTGACCCCGGTCAGAATATTGAGAGGCCCTCCGTTTGTCCAATGAATGAATGGATTCGGACGACTTGCATTTTAATGTGCCACAGACTGCTGAATCGATTTGAACTTACTGATGGATCCTTTAAGACGCGAGAAGAGGAGAGGAGAGGAGATAGGGGAGGAAGAGTCAGATGGTGATTATGCATCCCTCCATCTATCTCTATCTCTCCCTCCCTCGCTCCCTCTCTCCTAAGCAGTCCTCTCAGACATCCTGCCATCTGCCATAGAACTTTGGAGATAATGCCACCTCCCTGTCCGCTTACCACAGCAACAGCCAGGGGGTAATTAGATGCATATTATCAGAACACTCTGTGCTTTCACCAGCTCCTCTACTGTACATACCAATGGCCATGTAATGGACCAAGCAATGGCAATGGTCCGATGCATTAGATATTTTTCTCCCTCTGGATGCACAAGATATAAAATGTCTACAGCAGAGAAAACAAAGGCATGAATTCAAACATGCTTTCTTCCAACTCTGGAACAATGGTGTTTTATACCAGGTCCTGGAAACCCATTCACTGTTTGTATACATTGAGTGTATAAAACATTAAGGACACCTTCCTAATATTGATTTGCACCCTCTCCACTTCCCTTTTGCCCCCAGAACAGCCTGAATGTGTTTGAGGATGGCCCCTACAAGGTGTCAAAAGCATTCCACAGGGATACTGGCCCATGTTGACTCCAATGCTTCCCACAGTTATGTAAAATTGGCTACATGTCCTTTGGGTGGTGGACCATTCTTGATACACACGGGAAACTGTTGAGTGTGAAAACCAAGCAGCGTTGCAGTTCTTGACACAAACCGGTGTCAACCGCCTGGCACCTACTACCATAGCCCGGTCAAAGGCACTTAAGTCTTTTGTCATGCCTATTCATCCTCTCAATTGCACACATACACAATCCATGTCTCAACTGTCTCAGGGCTTAAAAATCATTCTTTAACCTTTCTCCTCCCCTTCATCTACACTGATTGAAGAGGACCTGTCTTAAGATGGCACTGAAGAACATGGCTGACATTTTACATTCTCCCAACCAATTGTGCTATTTTTTTTTCTTTTTTTTCCCGTTTTGTGTAACTTTAAAAAAAAAAACGTATTGTGTACATAATGTTGCTGCTACTGTCTCTTATGACCAAAAATAACTTCTGGAAATGAGAACAGCGATTACTCACTGCGGATTGGAAGAAACTTTTTCCTTTAACGAGTCTGACGAGAAGGATATCCTGTTTTCACTGGAACAGGCCCAGATCCATGCCTTTTGCGTGAAGAAAAGACACAGGAAAAGGGGCCGCAGATCGGGCAGCCTTCTGAGAATCCGTAGGCGAGTGAGTAAACTCTCACTGCCATCTGTTCTTCTTGTTAACTTGCAATCATTGGAGAATAAAATTGATGACCTACGATCCTACCAACGGGACATCAAAAACTGTAACATCTTACGTTTCACCGAAACGTGGCTGAACGACGACACGGACAATATAGAGCTAGCGGGATATTCCATGCACCGGCAGAACAGAGACGCTAACTCTGGTAAGACGAGGGGGGTGGGGTGTGTGTCTATTTGTCAATAACAGCTGTTGAACGATGTCTAATATTAAATAAGTCTCAAGGTATTACTCGCCTGAGGTAATGTACCTTATGATAAGCTGTAGACCACAATATCTACCAAGAGAGTTCTCATCTATATCATTCGTAGCCGTCTTTTTACCACCACAGAACGAAGCTGACACTAAGACCGCTCTCATCCAAGTCTATAAGGCCATAAGCAAAGAAGAAAATGCTCACCCAGAAGTGGCGCTCCTAGTGGCCGGGGACTTTAATGCAGGCAAACTTAAATCAGTTTTACCTATTTTTTCCAGCATGTCACATGTGCAAACAGAGAAAAAAAGATCCTAGACCACCTTTACTCCACACACAGAGATGCACACAAAGCTCTCCCCCGCCCTCCATTTGGCAAATCTGACCACAATTCTATCCTCCTGATTCCTGCTTAAAGGCAAAAACTAAAGCAGGAAATACCAGTGACTCGCTCAATACGGAAGTGGTCAGATGACACAGATGCCACACTACAGGACTGTTTTACTAGCACAGACTGGAATATGTTCCGGGATTCATCCAATGGCATTGAGGAGTACATCACCTCAGTCATTGGCTTCATCAATAAGTGCATCGACGATGTCGTCCCCACAGTGACTGTATGTACATAGCCCAACCAGAAGCCATGGATTACAGGCAACATCCGCCTCAAGCTAGAGCTAGAGCTGGGCTAGAACTGCCGCTTTCAAGGAGCGGGAGACTAATCCGGACGCTAATGAGATATCACACTATGTCCTCAGACATTAAACAAGCAAAGCGTCAATAAAGCATTAAGATTGAATCCTACTACATCGGCTCTGACGCTCGTCGGATTTGGCAGGGCTCAAAAAATATTACGGATTTCAAAGGGAAACCCAGACGCGAGCTGCCCAGTGACGCGAGCTTACCAGACGAGCTAAATGCCTTTTATGCTCACTTCGAGGCAAGCAACACTGAAGCATGCACGAAAGCACCAGCGGTTCTGGATGACTGTGTGATAAATCTCTCGGTAGCCGATGTGAACAAAACCTTTAAACATGCGCGGACCAACTGTCAAGTGTCTTCACTGACATTTTCAACCTCTCCCTGACCGAATCTGTAATACCTACATGTGTCAAGCAGACCACCATAGTCCCTGTGCCCAAGGAAGCGAAGGTAACCTGCCTAAATGATTACCGCTCCGTGGCACTCACATCGGTAGCCATGAAGTGCTTTGAAAGACTGGTCATGACTCACATCAACAGCATCCTTCCAGACACCATAGACCCACTCCAGTTCGCATACCGCCCCAACAGATCCACAGATGACGCAATCTCAATCGCACTCCACTTTGCCCTTTCTCACCTGAACAAAAGGAACACCTATGTGAGAATGCTGTTCATTGACTACAGTTCAGCATTAGTGCCCACCATAGTGCCCACGAAGCTCATCACTAAGCTAAGGACTGGGACTTAACACCTCCCTCTAAAACTGGATCCTGGACATCCTAACGGACCTCCCCCAGGTCGTAAGAGTAGGCAACACTGATCCTTAACACTGGGGGCCCTCAGGGGTGTGTACTTAGTCCCCTCCTGTATTCCCTGTTCACCCACGACTGCATGGACAAACACGACTCCAACACCATCATCAAGTTTGCCGACGACACAACAGTGGTAGGCCTGATCACAAACAACAATGAGACTGCCTATAGGGAGGAGGTCAGAGAACTGGCAGTGTGGTGCCAGGACAACAACCTCTTCCTCAATGTGAGCAAGACATAGGATCTGATTGTGGACTACAGGAAAAGGCGAGCCGAACAGGCCCACATTTCCATCGATGGGGCTGTAGTGGAGCGGAACTATCAAGGTCCAAACAATCAAGGTCCAAACATACCAAGACAGTTGTGAAGAGGGCACGGCAACACATTTTACCCTCAGGAGACTGAAAAGATTTGACAATGGTCGCCAGATCCTCAAAAGGTTCTACAGCTGCACCATCGAGAGCATCCTGACCAGTTGCATCACCGCCTGGTATGGCAACTGCTTGGCATCTGACCGTAAGGCGCTACAGAGGGTAGTGCGAACGGCCCAGTACATCACTGGGGCCAAGCTTCCTGCCATCCAGGACCTATACAATAGGTGGTGTCAGAGGAAGGCCCATAAAATTGTCAGAGGCTCCAGTCACCCAAGTTAATGACTGTTTTCTCTGCTACCGCACAGCAAGCGGTACCGGAGTGCCAAGTTTAGGACTAAAAGGCTCCTCAACAGCTTCCACCCCCAAGCCATAAGACTGCTGAACAATTAATAAAATCGCCACGGAGCGCCAAGTCTAGGAACAAAAGGCTCCTCAACAGCTTCTACCCTCCAAGCTATAAGACTGCTGAACAATTAATAAAATCATCACCGGACAATTTACATTGACCCCCCCCCCCCCCCCCCCCCTCCCTTTTGTACACTCCTGCTACTCGCTGTTTATAATCTAGGCATAGTCACTTCACCCCCAGCTACATGTACAAATTACCTCAACTAACCTGTACCCCCGCACACTGACTCGGTACCGGTGCCCCCTGTATATAGCCTCGTTATTGTTATTCTTATTGTGTTACTTTTTATTATTACTTTTTATTTTAGTCTACTTGGTAAATGTTTTCTTAACTCTTCTTGAACTGCGATGTTGGTTAATTAAGGGCTTGTAAGTAAGCATTTCACGGTAAAGTCTACACTTGTTGTATTCAGCGCATGTGACAAATAAAGTTTGATTTGATTTGATTTAACAAGTGACATCAATAAGGGATCATAGCTTTCACTGGTCAGACTATTTAATGGAAAGAACAGATGTCGTTAATGTTCAATGTTTTATACACTCAGTGTATATAGACTGTTTGTATAGACTATAGAATACTGGTATGTTTTAGCACACCCATAATCAGTTTGCAGTCGTGAGAGTCAATAGACAATGGTTCATGAAATGTAGTATAGTGATGAGTGGGCCAAGGTTGATACGCTGTACACCGTAAACATAATGTGTTAACCCTTCAACCACACCAAAGGCAACTGAAGTTCAAAAGGCAATTGAGACAAAAACTTTAGAAGCTTTTCTGGCAATATTTGTTTGGAGAGGTCATGACTTCCACTGACAGACATGTTAAAGGTACAGTGCATACTGAAAGTACTCAGACCTCAGACCTCTTTCTTCCACATTTTGTTACACTACAACCTTATTCTAAAACATATAAAAGTATTTTTTCCCTCATCAATCTACACACAATACCCCATAATGACAAAGTGAAAACAAGTTTTCAGTAATGTTTGCTATTTTATTAAAAATTAAAAACATAAATATTTTATAGCCTTTGCTATGAGACTCGAAATTGAGCTCAGATGCATCCTGTTTCCATTGATCATCATTATGTTGTTTCTACAACTTGATTGGAGTCCAACTGTACTAAATGTATTGATTGGACATGATTTGGAAAGGCAGACTGCTGTCTTTATAAGGTCCCACAGTTGACAGTGCATGTCAGAGCAAAAACCAAGCCATAGAGGTCAAAGGAATTGTCCGTAGAGCTCAGAAACAAGATTGTGTTGACACACAGATCTGGGGAAGGGTACCAAAACATTTCTGCAGCATTGAAGGTCCCTAAGAACACAGAGGCCTCCATCATTCTTAAATGGAAGAAGTTTGGAACATCCAAGACTCTTCCTAGAGCTGGCCAAACTGAGCAATCGGTAGAGAAGGGCATTCGTCAGGGAGGTGACCAAGAACCCGAAGGTCACTCCGACAGAGCTCCAGAGTTCTTCTGTGGAGATGGGAGAACCTTTCAGAAGGACAATCATCTCTACAGCGCTCCACCAATCAGGCGGAAGCCACTCCTCAGTAAAAGGCACATGACAGTCCGCTTGCAGTTTGCCAAAAGACTCTCAGACCATGAGAAACAAGATTCTCTGGTCTGATGAAACCAAGATTGAACTCTTTGGCCTGAATGCTAAGCGTCACATCTGGAGAAAACCTAGCACCATCAGCAAAGAGAGATCCTTGATGAAAACCTGCTCCAGAGCGCTCAGAAGTTTCACCTTCCAACAGGACAATGACCTTAATAACACAGCCAAGACATCACAGTAGTGGCTTTGGGACAAGTTTCTGAATGTCCTTGAGTGGCCCAGACAGAGCCCGGACTTGAACCCAATCCAACATCTCTGGTAAGACCCGAAAATTGCTGTCCAGCGATGCCCCCATCCAACCTGACAGAGCTTGAGAGGATCTGCAGAGAAAAATGGGAGAAATTCCCCAAATACAGGTGTGCCAAGCTTGTTACATCATACCCAATAAGACTCGAGGCTGTAACAAAGTACTGAGTAAAGGGTCTGAATACTTATGTAAATGTAATATTTCAGTTTTTATTTGTATTAAATTTGAAAAAATGTCTAAAAACCTGTTTTTGGTTTGTTATTAAAGGGTATTTTGGATATTGTGTGTAGATTGATGAGGGAAAAAAACAATTCAATCCATTTTAGAATAATGCTGTAATGAAACAAAATGTGGAAAAATCAAGGGGTCTGAATACTTTCTGAATGCACTGTATATGCCCTATTGGATATGGCCTATCTGTGTCTGCCCTAAACTATTTCCATGGAGTTCGCTCACAACTATTGCAGTTTTAGGCCTTAAATTGTCTTTATCCCTGCAAAAAATAATTATTGGCTTGATCTAGATTGGTGTGTGTGTGTGTGTGCGTGTGTGCATTCGTGCTTGTGCATAGGTGTACACGTGTCTTTTTGCCTCGTCAACCCTGGGCTATGTTTTGTTCACACAATTGCTTTCTGGGTGATTCATATTAATATTGACATTGGTGATGAAATAATTTTTTCCCCCAAGCAATTTCCATCTGCCCTTCAGCAGGAGAGACAACAAGCAGCCAGCCGAACAATGGTTAATCCTCCCCCACTGCACTGCTGATGCCTACTTGTTAAAGTGATGGCATTATTTAGGGCAGCTGACATGGCTTAAACTGTCTGGAACCACACAGTACATATGGCCCGGTCATACCAAGGTGAGGGAACGTGTACTGGTTAAGATCTTTGGAGTTCTGTTGTATGGATAGGCTCTGAGAGGGATACATCTAATCTTTCCTTTTTTTCTAGCCTCACACACACACTGTTGGCCCACAGTCCTACATGGCATGGTTGGTATTCGAACAGAGCTGCAGTGAAGACATTTCCTCTCAGCCCAGTCCTCTAGTTTGCAGGTGTATATGTATACTGTATTTAAGCTCAGCGGCTGTGGCATGCCTTCGGTGTCGTTGCTCTGTTTGGAATACTGGAGCGATGCTAATGCCGTCTTGGCAAAACCATTTTTACATCCAATGCGGTTCCCTGGTTCCCTCCCCATCTATTTCCTCCCAGTGTTTTAACATGGCTGTGTGGGCACTGAGACGTTCGACGTGCTCTGCTGACTTCTCAGATTATTGCTATCCGTCATTTGTCTATATTCTCATTTAGAAAAGGGAGCTACTTCGCTTATTGCATCATGATTTGCAACAGAGGTTGCAGAGGGCCAGTGCCAACCTTTCTCTCTCTCTCTTTCTCTCTCTTTCTCTCTCTTTCTCTCTCTGTCTCTCTCTCTCTCTCTCTCTCTCTCTCTCTCTCTCTCTCTCTCTCGCGCTCCTACCACCACTCTCACATGCCCTCCAGATGCTCACGACCCATAATAATGGCTGTAGTTGGTCTCCCACCTCAAATAGCTCACTTCACATGTCATTTCTCTCTGCTCGGTCCTCTCACTGTTCCCTGGGTGTCGATACAGCAAAAGCTTTGCCGTTGAAGCACACAACGAGGGAGACGAGAGGAGGGCCTTGGAGACGAAGAGTTGGCTGTGAGCTTTTCACACAATGTTGCAAAAACACGGCTTCTCTGTGCTTTACACCGAGTAAAGCAATGCCCTTTGAGTATCTTCAGTCTTTTAACAACTTGAGGAAACAAGGACATCGGAAAGTGATGTTTCATTTTTTTTCACACCCTGAACTGTGTTCATAGAGTATTAATGTGACTTGAGAATACCATTAGACCCCTGCTAGTCTTTCCAAATTGGTTGATATACTGTCTCTACACTACATACTGTAGCTGTTCCGTGAATATTGAGATGGGCTATTTTTATTCAAATAGATATTGCTCCTCCAACTAACTGGCTTTTGTCACCTATGTACAGTATGTGCTATTATGTGGAAAGTACTGAGAAACTCTGTAAACACAAGACGTGCCTCAGCCAGCTCCAGTCATCCCATGACAGGAACACCTACACAAAGCAACTGTTTCTCACCCCGCCTCAGGCCACAGAGTGAGGGGGATATTTCAGATGCCCAACAGACCATAGCTATGCTGGACTTGTAATGTTCTGCTCGGTTTACTCCTGATGCTACATCATCTAAGAGCAACATACACCGTCCTGGACAATCCTGCCATGTGACACAGGTGTTGTCATTATGACACCGATGACAGGAAGGAGGAAGCTACGATGCATCAGTCTGGGAGAGTTCACCCAGCCAGGCACTCAGAACACATGATAGGGCCCAAGCAGAGAGGGGAGTCATGATCTGTTAAGTCTAGCCCACCTGGGCCGAGGTAAACAGCAGTATAACTGATGTGTTGGCGGCTTACACGGAAGCAGCCTGGGGTCAGGACAAGGGCAACAGAAGCCCTGCGGTCTTGTTTACCAGATACGCTCCAGGCAGGTCAGTCAGTTTCTGTGTGAGGTTCTAAAACCAGGGGTCTCTCTCACATCCTTCATGTCAGGTGGAGTGTGTCTCTGTCGGTCTATAAAAACCACTCCAGGGATTAAATCAGGGAATTTGTTCTCCCGGCCGACAATAATGTTGTTGATCCTTCAGGGCTTAGGCTGGAGCAGGGAGTGCTGCAAAATACACTTCATATACTTAGAAAGATCATCATAAAAATATCTGAAATAGCATTATCCAAGCAAGGGGAAAAAAGGGGATGCAGAAGATTATTAAGCCTATCGGAGAGGCTAACATCTGCTTTGTAGACTATCGTATTAGAATTAATGACCACTGATTTATTCCAACTTTGGAGAGACTGCAAAAAAAGTAAATCTTTACTCATATAAAATTCCTCACATATGCGATTCAGCAACTGGACTGTATTCATACATTTCTAAATCTCCACGTGGATTCTATTATGTCATATAAGATGAGTCATACACAGTGGAGTACACACATTGGGGTTATGTAAAGATAGGCCCACTGTTTGATTCCTCCCTTGGTAAATAGTGTGTGTTTAAATAGAAAGGGGTAGATAACATGAGAAGGTTGCTACAGGAGCACTATTTACAGCTTGGAAAGGGAGAAGAAAACTGCATCTCTGAGTGCTGTGTAACTCTGTCTGGAAAACGTGACTGTTAGGGACAAGTGGAGATTGATGGCATCTTTTTTCCCCTGGCTCAGCACTCTTTGATTTCCGCTGCTTATAGAGAGGAGGGAGGGAGGGAGGGAGGGAGGGAGGGAGGGAGGGAGGGAGGGAGGGAGGGAGGGAGGGAGGGAGGGAGGGAGGGAGGGGGGAGAACGGTATAGCGAAATCCATGTCATTTTCATCCTCAGGTCAGCTGAGAGAGAGAGAGATTCTCTATGCCTATAAACAGGGTTGGGGAGTAGTTTTTTTGTAATCCGTTACATGCAAGGGATTGCAAAAAAAATGTAATTGTAATCCGTTACGTTACCAGCAAAAATATTGTAATCAGATTACAGATACTTTTGAAAACTAGATGATTACCTCGAGGATTACATTTAAATTCAGAAAGGAAGTTTGCAAAATAAAAATATTTGACACCTCTGTTTTCTCAATGGCATTCAAATCAACATTTATTTCACCTGAGTGAGTCTGACCATAAATCAGAGACCACTATGTGTGCTTGATGGATCGCGGGAAAAGAGCAGGAATAGGCTTTTGTAGGCTACAGTCCAAGCTATGTCTTCCAATGGCGCGACTGCTGTCGGCATCCAAAGATCCAACTTGAATAAACGCTTGGAGGTAAGGATGACAGCAGTGGTGTAGTCTATTGCGATACCGATATCACTTATTATTGATCAAAGCATGCCATTCCATGAGCGCAGCATTTTATTTTTCAACTCAGATCAATGAGCCCAATCAGTCCCTTATGATAACAAAATCATAAACAATAGAGTAGGGCTGGCTAATAAGTCCTTAGCTTTGATGCTCAGTTAAAACAATTTGGCTAATCTATACTTCCATATTTCCAAGTCCTATTCTTGAAGATCAGTTATTGGAATGACTGGAATTCTGATAGACTTTGGATTTTAATGTAAATATATAATTTAATCGTATATATGTAGTAGAAAGCGATGGGTTAGAAGAAGCCTACATAACCAGCCCATAAAGTACAATTTTACATCTATATATGGCCAGCTATGTAAACTTTAACATTGATTCAACCTGCAATACATGTCGTTCAATTGGTAACATACATTTTTGTCTTCTTCTAATGTCTCTTATTAAGGGGAAAGTAATCTAAAGGTAACGGATTGTAATCAGATTACGTTACTGAGTTTGGGTAATCCAAAAGTTACGTTACTGATTACAATATTTGACAGGTAACTAGGAACTGTAATGGATTACATTGAAAAAGTAATTGACCCAGCACTTGGAATTAAGCCCATGGGACATTATTTTGGGTTCTGAGGATAGTCTCCATTCATATACACTCATATCATATCATTGAAAGGTTTTTTGTGGAGGTTTTTTGTGGAGGGAAATATTGAGTGTTTTGCATCGAGAACATTCCAGCCGAACTCAATTAGATGATTTGTGTGATGTGAGTGGTAGAAATAAGCTCTTTCCTGGTCCTCTGTTATCAAAACTATTCAACAGTACTTTAGGCGTGACAGCATGCTTTTCGATTTCCTCCATTGAATGGTAGCCTTGCTACTTATTATTTCCAAGAACACGATGCATCGTGATGATTTGGTTTTAGAAGTGGATCTTGGCATAATTGTTTCTGCTAAGAAAAATTATTGAAAAAAGCCTTCCGGTTGCCATGACCACTCCGGAAGACGGGTGTCAGAGCATGCATGCTCTGAGACGGGCGCCATCCTAGGTAGAAAGTGCCAATGATCTGAGATGGTGCTTGAATAGCTGCTTAACTTAACCAAAATGGCTTTTGCATTCACTTAAAAACCTCTTAAGGATCGGACCCTTTTTTTCAATTTCCGCCTAAAATGACCTACCCAAATGCCTGTAGCTCAGGCCCTGAAGCACATATTCTTGATACCATTTGAACGGAAACACTTTGAAGTTTGTGGAAATGTGAAATTAATGTAGGAGAATATAACATATTAAATCTGGTAAAAGATAATAAAATGAAAAAACATGCGTTTTTTTGTATTTTTTTTGTACCATCATCTTTGAAGTGCAGGAGAAAGGCCATAATGCATTATTCCAGCCCAGGCATAATTTAGATTTTGGCCACTAGATGGTAGCAGTGTATGTGCAACGCTTTAGACTGATCCAATGAACCATTGCATATCTGGTCAAAATGTTGTATCAAGACAGCCCAAATGTGCCTAATTGGTTTATTAATACATTTTTAAGTTCATAATTGTGCACTCTCCTCAAACAATATCATGGTATTATTTCACTGTAATAGCTACTGTAAATTGGATCGTGCACTTAGATTAACAATAATGTAAGCTTTCTGTCCATATCAAATATGTCTACATGTATGTCCTGGGAAATGTTTTTGTTATTTTCAACCTCATGCTAATCACATTAGCCTACGTTAACTCAACCGTCCCGCGGGGGGACACAGATCCCGTAGCCTCCTCAGACTCACAGGCCTTGTTTGAGAGAGAGGGGTCATGATATGGCAAAGCAGTCACATAATAAGCCATCACATAGCAGGGAGTATAGTATGGTGGGACCATAGGGAGTTGCAAATTACTATTTGTTGTCCTATTTGTTTAAAATGCAATTTTGTACTGATACAGTGGTAAGTATGAAAATGAAAGCTTATTCCAAATGAAACGAACACCCCCACCTTTCTGTCATAGTTTAAACTGGTGGCAGTTGGTTCAGGTTCTTTCATCACATTCATATCTCTACTCTGCCTGTCTGCCTCTCTCTCAATCTGTCTTGATCTTTCCCTAGCAACATTGTTTCAACTGGGCCTTTACAGTTTCCTGCGCCTATGACCTCCGGACAGATACAGCTGTATTTGCGTCCCGGATTTCAGCCCTTTTTCAGGTGTCCCGACTTTTCTTTTTGACAAAAGGTGCATTAGTCAGCAAGACACAGCAATTATTTCAGGCTTCAAGACTGTAGGCCTAATGACAATCGTTGAATGTCATTACACCTTTTGGTCCTTTGTAAGAGATGTCTCTTTCCTTTCATTCATTGGCTGGTGCACTGTTTGGATAATTTAATGATTTTGTAGTAGGCAAATGTGCGAAGGTGTCTAACTTTTTGAAGTGATTCGTTTGACAGAGAAGAAAACTTCATGAGTGGTTGTGTTTGTGCCACATTAAAAGGTAATACAGTGCCATGAAAAAACAATTTTCCCCCTTTCTGATTTTCTCTATTTTTGCATACTGATCCGGACCTCAGTGTCCTGTTCATGATTGAAAGTATTTGCTTCAAATATGTAACCGGGAACTTGAGTTGATTTCAAGCTATTTGTTATTTTTTCTCTTCTCTTGTGTAATTTCTTCTCTTTCAACATTCTGCAGTAGTCTTGGCAACCTCTCTCACTGTCACTCTCTCTCTTTCTTTTCCTCTCTCTCTCTGTCTGTCTGCACCCCACGTTCTTTTCAAACCTTCGTCAATCCCTCTCCCTCTCTCTATCACCAGCCTCTCTTGCTTCCTCTTTCTCCTGTTCATTCTCTCTCTCTGGAAATAAAGCTGTCTGATTTTGTCTCATGAGTGACATGTCTCTATATCCGATGGATTTTCCCTCTCTTATCCAACCATGCTTTCTCTTTCTCTCTCTCCCTTCTTCTCTCATCCTCTCTCGTTTCCTTTGTGTCTCAAACGTTGTGATTATGCAGCTGAATATAGCCACATTCTCCATACAGTACAATACATAGTCATTTATTACCCTAGCAGTGCTAAATAGGACATTTGTGTTTCTAGCCCAGTTATTTTGTTCTTTCCTATGTGAATTGTTAGTATAATTTTGCTGTTGAAATGGTGCAGAATCGCACAGAGACTCGTATTTACATAAGCAAACATTGATCACATTACTCCACAGCAAGGCAACAGCTGCTAAATAACCTGTCAACATTTCAGTAATGCCAAATTCTATAATCACAAAGACTTGTTAATTCTGTTTAAACCCATCAATAGGACCTCAATGAGGGGGAAACCATGAGCTCTTTCTGCACTTCTTCCAACACAAGGCACTGAGCATTCACACATTAGCGTTTCAAGGCAAGCATTTCCCAGCAGTGAATGGCTTGTTCATATGCAAATTCTACTCTTTAATCCTCCATTATTCTCCATTTGCACACGATTCAGAGAAATTGCCCTCTCCCTACCTATCCTTCATCACTTACAAAACAAAGGCACTTACATGATTCACTGTTGCAAATGCTGCAGTGAGGAACATGGCCTGAGTCTCTGTAGGGATCAAAATGAGACACAGGTGAAATGCTGTAGCGTCTAATCCATTTCCAGGCCCCGATTCTCATGACGTCGATTTTTTTCTTAAATCACAGTTTAATTTTTAACGTAATGGGCCCTTTGGGATTTTTACATTACAGCCTTAGACTATAGGAAGAATTATGAGAAAGAAATGCTAGAACCATGATGCAGCAGGGATATGTCAAAGCACTGCAGACGATAAAATGTATGTTTAGAATAATAATCATCTTTAGATCTATTTTCATAATAAGCTCCCAAGATGATGCCAAACTTCTATCTCCATAGAGATATATTGGAAATCTTATCCACATCTCAGTGCTGTTCTTGAGCTAAAGTCTGACTGGAATCTATATTCAGGGAAAGAAGCAATGTGCATGTCAGTTTCAACAAATCCAACTCAGTACAAAGGTATGCTATTGCTATTCCCAAGGTCGGGAGAGGGCTTTGATGATTTTCTTCCTTAAAACTCATTTTAATAGGATGCATTGAATTATCTATCAAGGGCAGATGACAAAGTAGACATGCACAACTTTATTAGGCATGTTCCTTTTAAATGCTGTCATAGGAACGATGACAAAAAAAATGCCTGCTCTCAGATATTCCAACCCAGGTGAAGAATGTTTCCGGGCCTCTTTGTCTTTGCTTCCACTTCTTTACCATGGTGCTCCTGTGTCTCTCCAACCGCGAGCTACAGTTGGACAGCTGAAAGAGAAAATGTGTGCAAACCCCCCCTAGCTCTTTATAGATTTGTGGTCTCCCCTGTTCATCCCACCTGATTGGGAAGAGAAAAAGACAGAAAGATTCAGGATATCTTTGGGAGATCTGTTTAACATCCTAATTGGAAATGACAAGCGCTGTGGCGCGTTCAGCCCTGCAGGTAAGATCAAAGAAGCATAGAGCTCCTAGAGACATATGAGGATGGATCAGAACCCAACCAATCCTTGAATCACCCCCTCGCCAGGGCTAATTAACACCTGTCTGCAACTAATTACCCAAATCCACAAGAACCATGTTTAAGAGGGGAAAATGCACGTTGACCCTTATATCTCTAGGGCCTCTGCATGTTTACCTGACCCTGAAGGTAAAGTTTGTTCAGATATTTTCCTCTCTCCACTGTATGACTTAGAATTGTGAAGTCGTGTGGGAGAGGATGGGGAAATGCTTTGCTCATGGGAGAAAGATGGTTTTGTGCAGCATTTACAATGAGACGTTAATTGCTTTTGGTCTAAAAAATTAATTGAAAAATAAGGTAACATTTTTGTTCATCCACTTGCACTTCCTCCCATGATTTTTCAATTTGTAAAATGTATTTATTATTTGGTGCCTGAACATCTATGTTCACAGTAAATTGAACAGTGCTTGGAGCCTAATATATTCTATGTACTTCACCAAGAGAATCACAAGGACACGTCTTCATGCTTTGTGTGCACACATTACTGCTCCCACAGCAATCAAAGACATCAATTTCATGTTTCCAAACTGTAGATTGCAGGGTTTCTTCTTTTCTCCCACTGACAACTAATAGATCGTCAAAAGGACAGCATACTGCGTGTTTTAGAATTGCTGTAATTCATGTTGTGATGGCAGTCAAATGTTGACAAGAAAAGATAAATGTTTGACTGTTTGATTTCTTGATGGAAGTGAAGGAGGATGAATGTTACAGTGACTGAATACAGTTGGTTGGATATTTAATTTAGGTGCCACGGCAAGAAAGAGAGGGTAATTAACCCTTAAATGTGTATGACGTTGGAAAAGGGTAATATTAGTTTGTAGCCCAAGTGGTCCGGACGCTACAGACAGAAGTTGGCACATTGATGGCGCCGTCTTCAGTCTGGTCCTGTGGGACTTGCGGGGTTGTAGAGCAAAACGGAGAACACCATTGTAGTTGTGAGAGTCATTTTTTCATAGAGTGATCATTGTAGTTTGTAGGCCAAACTAATGGCCGTTCGGATACTACAGACGTTTTCACGAGAAGACCGATTATCTGGACGTCTCCTGGTCTGACGAACAACGCTATAGGTCTGCGACTTTCCGCCGCAGATGCGGAAGGCCGACATAGGCGGATGTGGTGGATTGATGGGGATTATTTTATTATGTTGACGGACGGGTGCGTCAATCGACTCTTAAGGGTTAACTGTGTGGCTTGGCACGGCGGCGGAGGTCGCGGTGGCATCATGTCCTGGATGAGTGTTCTCTGTTGTCTCTGTGCAGCGTGGGCGTGGAGATGTTGCTAAGGTGGATAATAGGACCACAGCAACAGGCTGGTCATGACTACAGCACCTTGTAAATGGCTTCTATAGCCTTTGAGGTTGCCTGTGGACAGCAGCCTGTTCTACATCAAGAAACTAGGCATCAGAGGCCACACGTGTGAGGAACAGAAACATGCCCTTAACTGCACACGCCAACCTGTGTTCAGTTCATTCCCTTCATCGCATCACCTCTGGTGATAAGTGTTTGTAGCCTACACATCCCTTTCCTAGCCTCAGGCCCCATCGAGGGAAATTGACTTAACTTTGGAAAGTCTATTGTGACACTAGCATTTCAGGTAATGAGCGAGAAGATCTGTTTTCCGCTGGCTGATTACAGGCAGTAATTAAGACACTGATCCCGCAATTGGGTGGAGGCAGGTATCTCGTGCCTGGAATGCATCCTCTCTATCTCTCCTTCAGAAGACACCTACACCTACATAAAACAGAGATATGCACAACAATTTGATAAACATTGGTTTGAAATTGGAGCCTGGTTTGATGTCCATTTAGCTTTGTGTGTATTATAATACACTGCTCAAAAAAATAAAGGTAACACTTAAACAACACAATGTAACTCCAAATCAATCACACTTCCGTGAAATCAAACTGTCCACTTAGGAAGCAACATGGATTGACAATAAATTTCACATGCTGTTGTGCAAATGGAATAGACAACAGGTGGAAATTATAGGAAATTAGCAAGACACCCCCAATAAAAGAGTGGTTCTGCAGGTGATAACCACAGACCACTTCTCAGTTCCTATGCTTCCTGGCTGATGTTTTGGTCACTTTTGAATGCTGGCGGTGCTTTCACTCTAGTGGTAGCATGAGACAGAGTCTACAACCCACACAAGTGGCTCAGGTAGTGCAGCTCATCCAGGATGGCACATCAATGCGAGCTGTGGCAAGAAGGTTTGCTGTGTCTGTCAGCGTAGTGTCCAGAGCATGGAGGCGCTACCAGGAGACAGGCCAGTACATCAGGAGACGTGGAGGAGGACGTAGGAGGGCAACAACCCAGCAGCAGGACCGCTACCTCCGCCTTTGTGCAAGGAAGAACAGGAGGAGCACTGCCAGAGCCCTGCAAAATGACCTCCAGCAGGCCACAAATGTGCATGTGTCTGCTCAAATGGTGAGAACCAGACTCCATGAGGGTGGTATGAGGGCCCGACGTCCACAGGTGGGGGTTGTGCTTACAGCCCAACACCGTGCAGGACGTTTGGCATTTGCCAGAGAACACCAAGATTGGCAAATTCGCCACTGGCGCCCTGTGCTCTTCACAGATGAAAGCAGGTTCACACTGAGCACATGTGACAGACGTGACAGTCTGGAGATGCCGTTGAGAACGTTCTGCTGCCTGCAACATCCTCCAGCATGACCGGTTTGGCGGTGGGTCAGTCATGGTGTGGGGGGCCCCACAGCCCTCCATGTGCTCGCCAGAGGTAGCCTGACTGCCATTAGGTACCGAGATGAGATCCTCAGACCCCTTGTGAGACCATATGCTGGTGCGGTTGGCCCTGGGTTCCTCCTAATGCAAGACAATGCTAGACCTCATGTGGCTGGAGTGTGTCAGCAGTTCCTGCAAGAGGAAGGCATTAATGCTATGGACTGGCCCGCCCGTTCCCCAGACCTGAATCCAATTGAGCACATCTGGGACATTATGTCTCGCTCCATCCACCATTGCACCACAGACTGTCCAGGAGTTAGCGGATGCTTTAGTCCAGGTCTGGGAGGAGATCCCTCAGGAGACCATCCGCCACCTCATCAGGAGCATGCCCAGGCATTGTAGGGAGGTCATACAGGCACGTGGAGGCCACACACACTACTGAGCCTCAATTTGACTTGTTTTAAGGACATTACATCAAAGTTGGATCAGCCTGTAGTGTGGTTTTCCACTTTAATTTTGAGTGTGACTCCAAATCCAGACCTCCATGGGTTGATAAATATGATTTCCATTGATAATATTTGTGTGATTTTGTTGTCAGCACATTCAACTATGTAAAGATCATTCAGATATAGGATGTGTTATTTTAGTGTTCCCTTTATTTTTTTGAGCAGTGTATATTCACAGTACACATAAAATAAATAAATGTGTATTTTAGTTTTTGGTATAAAAAAAATACTATTTTTTGAATTACTTAAAAAAATATATATACATTTAGGAAATATTTTCACCAATTATTCCTATGAAGATGTGCAGAAAGAGCTCATGGTTTCCCCCTCATTGAGGTCCTATTGATGGGTTTAAACATAATTAACAAGTCTTTGTGATTATAGCATTTGGCATTACTGAAATGTTGACAGGTTATTTAGCAGCTGTTGCCATGTTGTAGAGCAATGTGATCAATGTTTGCTTATGTAAATACGAGTCTCTGTGCGATTCTGCACCATTTCAACAGCAATCTGTGATCGTGTGGCAACGTAATCAAGGTATGAAATTATTGTTATTTTCTAATACAATCTCTTTTTTGGGCTTAGTTGTGGTCCACTTGCAGTGTACAAGTTATTATAATTAAATTCCAGCCACCTAACCATCCACTCCAACAAAAATCATGCCATGGCTGAATCTAGTTGCCTACCCTTGTTCTAAAGACTGATGTTGGAAATCAACGTAAACTAAATGAGCTGTGTGTCTTAGTCTTTCTCCACTCCCTGTCACACAAACACATTGTCTCACTTCTCAGTTGCAGTGGCCAAGGCAACTTTCTGGCTGACGATGACTCATCACAGCACATATTTAAAAGACAGCTATGTGTTTTTGACAAGACCTAATATTCAAACGGTCAGATATCTAATTTCCTCTGTACTCTGTCTGAGTGTTTCTGCTGCTACCCAGAGACAAAAATAAAATAAAATGTAAAACAAGATGGACATGCTAGAATAAATGAAGGTTAAATAAAATAAAATAATGTCTGTCGGTACAGGTTCCTTCTACTAATATATTCTGTTTAACAAATAGTGTTTTCTACTTTTGTATTCCGCTTTGAACCAGTTTGTTTGTCGTATTCTTTGTGAGCAAGGCTGTTACAACTTTAAAAAGCTTTTCATTACATGATGACACTGATGTGGATGTCGCTACTGAAGCATCAAGGTTTGCTTGAGACATTTTTTTTCTTCGCTCTTTGTATAGAAGTAGAGAACCCACGTTTTAACACTCACCTTCACAGGCTGTCTCTGCCGCCGTCTTTTCCTTCTGGGAGTTAGTGTTATAGCACTGTGTAGGTACTAGGCAGGCAGATTTCATTGAACACACTTAGGGACGGACACCTTGGGAAAGCCTTGTAAGTAAAAGCTTGATGCCTGCTTGGCTACATCAAAGTAAATACACGATTATGCAAATGAAATGCTATTCACCAGCTATTGGTTGAGATCAAATGTGTGAAGGTGTGGCAGAGGTGTGTCTATAGACACGCCCTATTCTGACCTTGACTTAATTCCCTAATATCTCCAGCACCTTTACACGTTAGGAAACTATGAATAAGGTCTAGCCAACCTACCGGTCCTAAGTGGAACATCATCTACTTTATTTTTTCCAATCGAAATAACACCATTCTCCATGCACTATCATGTACTAATTGAAAAGAGCTATTGGTAAGAGCTAGGTAAATGAACAAGCCATTTGGATAAGGAAATTGTAAATATAAATTACACTTGTTTTACATATATTTGACCTTATAATCGCTGGAGACAAATATAAAACCAGTCATAAATCAGCAAACGGAAGCATATCAACATATCAACTTTCCTACAGTAAAGTTTATGAAATTATTTGTCATTATTTAAATTGTATGGCCTTTTAACTTGGAGGGATGGGCACTCTCCAATGTCTTAATGATAGGCTACCCTGACCTTCTCTGTCTCCTTTTTCTATCATGTTAAATATTAGCCTCTATCAGTATCAACCGTCAGTTGGCTTAATAACCACACATATTCAACTGACAATTTACTGTTAGTTCCCCTCAGTTGGTATAGCCTACATTATCATTCCATTTAGTTACATTGTTTCGTTTACCTTCATTTGCTTCCCCTGTAAACGCCGTCACTGCCGTGTGGTTGTTGCTGTGAAGATCATTAATAACAGTTGACAACGTAAAAAAATGACATGTAGGCTAATTATCATTTTATTGCAGTGGGCTAAATCAGGGTCACACAGAGTGATTCTTGGTTGTCTTAAACAAATCTACTTTGAAATGAAAGTATACACCTCACACACATGGTTATGGACATTAACACAAGAATAAACCTGTACACCACATTTTTTTTTTTTTTTTTTAAATGATGAAATGATGAAAAATATGAACATTACACCCATGAGGCCGAAGAGGGCGTTTTTGGTAATTGACTGCAGGAAAGAGCTACATCGTTATGGAACGAAGTGCAGGCCAAACCGTAACAGTTTGAACAGGATGATTAGTGCAGGCAATAGATGAAGATATAGTCTACTATCGTATACTATTCTCCCTATTATAATTATATGTACACTAATCTTCCAAAATTAACATGAATTTAGGAACTGAATATGGTGCCTTTAAGGATGACAAACCACTGTATTATTGATTCTTCTATATATTTAGTATGTAAAGGCTCTCCAAACCTGTTTTTATGATTCATAAATACTTTCCTAAACCTAAATAATCGACAAGATCAGAGTATTTCTTTTCTACATTATAGAATAATAGTGAAGACATCAAAACTATTAAATAATATTTGAAGAATCTCAAATATAAAATACACTTTGATTTGTTTAATACTTTTTTGGTTTCTACATGATTCCATATGTGTTATTTCATAGTTTTGATGTCTTCACTATTATTCTACAATGTAGAAAATAGTAAAAATAATGAAAATACCTGGAATGAGTGTGTCCAAACTTTTGACTGGTACTGTATTTATGTATGTGGCGCATCGGTCTAAAGAACTGCATCTCAGTGCAAGAGGTGTCACTACAGTCCCTGGTTTGAATCCAGGTTGAATCACATCTGGCCGTGATTGGGAGTCCCATAGGGTTGCGTACAATTGGCCCAGTGTCGTCCGGGTTTGGCCGAGGTAAGCCGTCTTTGTAAATAAGAATTTGTTCTTAACTGACTTGCCTAGTTAAATAAAGGTTAAATAAATAAAATAGATGGCTTTTTTTCATTGTTCCCTAATATTCTGAACTCGTTCTAGTGAGTTTGTCAGCAAAATTTGAACGACAAAGCACACCGTATTTAAAGAGATGGCTTAAGATAAATGAACTGAAAACCCTATTGAATGACAACTCCACAAGAATAGATATTGGCCAGTAAGTGGGAGGATTTTTAGCAGTTGAATGAAATGTATTACACAACTGAATAAGGTAACTCTGAATATCAAATACTGAGAAGTGCGTAGGAAAGACGTGTAGGAAAGGTGTACATTTCCTAAGTCTGAATAAGTCCCTTAAGGAACAGTGTGCTACCAGCAGAGCATCACATTCTGTGTTCTTTCATGGAGCTACCAGAAGGAGTGTTATCCAAGCGAGGGCATTATGGATTTGTATCTCAGTTCTCTGTTGAGTTCCTCCGTTGCTCCAGTAAGGGAGTTATTGCCTCAGTAAGAATACTAGTATAAATGATTCACAAAATGTATTCAGAGATGCTACTCAAGCTATTCTGTGTTCCACTACATGATATAGTTTCTCTAGGAATACAATAAACCTAGATACAAGTGTAATACCTATTTTCTATGACCAGGCGTAGGTTGCGTTTATGCTATTAAATATTGTTCTAAAACTACTGTATGCGTTTTTGAACAGGACAAATCGATTGGGAGCTCAGTGTAGCCTATGACAAGCCATGCCTCAAGATGATACTCTATTGGGGTCGTTCACATCATTTTAACATTATTTCATAAAGAGAACATGTTCAACTTCATAAAAAACATGTTTTCCCATCTCAAGAGGTTAAATAACAAAATGACTATAGTAAGTGCCTGTTAAGTGCCAAATAAAGTTCCAGCGTTGACGATTTCATTTGAAATCAGCCATAAATATCCTTGTGACAGGAGGAATGGAAGCTTGTTGTGTGCAACAGGAAGGTTCAATTGAATGCAAGATTCCCCAAAACATTTCAGTTGTTTAAACATTTCTAGCCTGTCTATCTATGGGCAACAGGATTGCCGTGTTATTCTCGACCCGTACAGTTTTCCACCACAAAACACTAGAAAATGGCCAAAAAGAGTAGAACCAGCTCACCTGGTTTTTGAACTATTATTTTACTATTAGATGTTCAATGTTTCTTTATGTTTTTTTTAATGAATAATTTCACCATATAAAAATGAGAGTTAAGTTCATGTAACAGAGTTATTCTCTATATTATGGCAAATCATTTAATATAACAGGGTTTTAAAATTACATTTTGGTGCACAATTTCTACTTAAAATATCAAAGGGACACAAAATGGAGTAATTTCATGGAACGACCCATCACTGTTGCAAATCCACAAAGGACAGAGTGACAGGTGCTGGTTTATGCTTGTTGCTCTCATCGCTGTGGTGTGATGCATCTCTTTAGGAGACAGCCGCCTTGATGCAAACAAGTGCTAACTAAAAATAACACACCGCACATTTTCAAAGACGAAAGGCAGAACATCATTTTTTTCCTGTTTAATATCTGTTTCTCAAACGGCTTTTTTCCTGTTTTGCTGTTGTTGTTGCCAAGGAGGAGTAATGTTGAGCTCTCTGGCTCAAACAGATTGTGGACTAAAGGGTTTGGACTCCTGACCTTACAGATAGCCACATATAAAGTTAGAGACGGAAGTTGTGTCTGGGAGGAAGGATATCAAAAAAGCAAACATTATTACTTACCGGATAGTTGTCTTTGAAGGAATTTAATGGTCAAAGTATATCTACAGGTTGGTTGAAAATATGCTTCTCTGTAACTCAGGGCTCTATTTTCGTCTGGTGTTGAGTGTCAAATGCAAACTCGTTGACACTTTCGACTTGTAAAAGCCAGCGCTCTTCTTTTTTCCAAGTTTTGCGCCAGGATTGGTAATTTACCTGTCTAACATCAGCTTGCTTGCGCTGAGGTGGGAGAGGTGGAAATATTTGAGGTGTGTCCTTAAAATACGTGTGCCAATATGGCCAGTTTCAGTTAGCAAACACATTGTCATATGATGCAATAGCGTCATAAGATTGTAAATACCAAAATATAGATTTGGGGTGGAGTTTTCCTGAATGTGTTATCGCTGTGTTTCATCTAATAGCAAAACCAGGTCCTAGATTGCAGTTGAGATTACATTAAAAGTAGCGTTGATGTATCCTCTGTAAGATGGTTCCATTAGGTTTATAAACATTATATTTGGGAGCATTATAACGGTGAGTGGACATTCTCTTAATATTGAATCTATTTCCAGCTCATAGGAAAAGCTTGGATATGCGTAAACCCTCCATAGTCTATGTTGTTTTAGGCCTAATATTATATGCCCACGGGGAGCAATTATGGTATCTGTAACTGTATTTAGCGTTTACTGTATTTAACTGTAAATTGTTGTTTTGTTTTATTCTAATTTGATTAGGATTAATCACTGTCTTTTTAGGTATTGTCAATAGTGAGTATAATCTTGCTTTTTGACAACTTTTGGTATGGCTCAGACATAATTCATTTTACAGTAGGTCTATATCAGTGTGAATGCTATGTTTAACAACATATGTCCATATTAAAGTCATGCAATTAATGTGGACTGCAAATATGGGATTGGCCTACATTTTGTTCATTTGTTTCTGTAGACTATTTAACAAATGAGACTATAAATGACTAACATTCAAAATGGAATTGATAACAACACAATACATAAAAGACTGTAAATACACAACTTGAAGTAACCAGGGTTCAACACACCTATAACTTGTTTATTCATCAAAAACACAGCCCTCTGCACCAGCGCCAGTTACTGCAGCCATAATTCCTGCTGTTAATATAGTTCAAATATTTCTGACACACCCTTAGACCAGTGAAGGCAGCTAAGGGGAGAATGGCTCATAATAATGGCTGGAATGGAGTAAATGGAATGCGATCAAAACATGATTTTCATGTGTTTGATACCATTCCATTCACTCCATTCCACTCCATTTCAGTCAGTATTATGAGCTGTCGTCCAATCAGCAGCCACCACTGCCCTAGAAATGTAATGCTACCGCCAGTGCTAAGATTTACCATTGCTTTAGGTTTGTTAAAATGCAGCCCTCAATGACTTATTACATTTGGAATAATTCTATAGCTACCAGTGGTGTAAAGTACTTAAGTAAAAATACTTGAAGGTACTACTTAAGTACTTTTTTCTTTACTTTACTATTTATATTTCTTACAATTTTTTCTTTTACTTCACTACATTCCTAAAGAAAAGGATGTACGTTTTACTCCATACATTTCCCCTGACACCCAAAAGTACTCATTTTGAATGATTAGCAGGACAGGAAAATGGTCTAATTCACACATTCACACAAGATAACATCCATGGTCATCCCTACTGTCTCTGATCTGGAGGACTCACTAAACATATGCTTAGTTTATAAATTATGTCTCTAGCTATGGAATTAGAAATTATTTATACTATATTTACAACCAAATACTTTTAGACTTCTACTCAAGTAGGATTTTACAGGGTGACATTCACAATTAATTGAGTAATTTTCTGTTAAGGTATCTTTACTTTTACTCAAGTATGACAATTGGGTTCCTTTTCCACCACTGATAGCTACTTACCATAATGATTTACAGAAAACCCATGGCCCTATATACACTACAATTTATCCATAGGGTTTCAATCCTTTTCCTCAAAGGCAAAGTTCAAACATATATAAATGAATCTTCTAACTGTGCCATCTGCTCTCCTCCCAGGGACCAAAGCCAAATAATACCCGGGTACAAAAGTCTGCTTCCTTGTATCTCCCATAATCCTTCTCTCTCCCAGCTATGCAGTAGCTGGAGGTTGAAGGTTATGTATCCTTCCTCTTCTGTGGTCATCTCTCGCCGCCTTGATAAATATTTCCCCCCCTTCAGCCATTAGACCCCTGCCAGCTCAAATCCATGCCCTGCAGAGACCAATGTGCCTTGATAAATTTGCCCTATTATGCTGATAAATTAGTGGCTTGTCTAAGCTTTCTGCAGTGCTCTGTTGCTGGTGGCAGGGTGCCTGTCATTACCCCAACTAAATGCTTTTTTACATAAAAAACCCCCACATAAAATAGCAAGGTAAGATTAGAAACAAAATAGAGTCAGTTACATGCTGACATGGCGTTTGGACATGTTGATATAAATTGTGGGAAAAAAATGGAAATACACTTGAAAGACTAACGTTACCAAACAG